>NW_009622823.1:0-3185 GCF_000690535.1 Cariama cristata
CCCTTTAAATCGCCTGTTCTCAGAGCGATGCTTTTGTAAGGCGGCGAGGTGTTCCTTGCCAAGCCTGTCGGTGCAGTGAATGGAGAGGGGTTTCTTGGAAGTCAGCAGTCTCAGGGCTGCCTCCAAGTTTTGTGAGCCTCCAAGGGTGACATTATTTGTATTCCTGTGGTCCTCGCCGGCAGGAAGCTTAGAGTGAGAAGAGGAGCCCAGCTCCTTAAAAGCAGGGACATGTCCAGTGCTAGGAATGTTTAACCTTTATGTTAAAGGATGGGGGGTTTAAAGCCCAAATACTCACTGTACTTTGCGCTCCAAAGCAACAGCGTTCCGGCTGTTGCCAGCTCTGAAATACTCTGGCCTCCCTCCCCTGGAACAGCTGAGAGAGAAGGCTTTTGGTCGGGGATCCAGGCTCCTCGGGACACCTGCCTTACCTATGTAACTTGGAACTGGGGTTGTGAGCTATCTGCTGGGCAGCTGGTTTTTGATGGTCTCGTTAGATCATTTAAGAAGGTGTTGCCTTTTCAGAATGGAGAACTAAGTAGTAATTAAAGAGAAGGCCAGGAAGGGAGCTGGCTGGTTGCAGGTCAGGATGGAGGTGTTTACTACAGTGTCCTGGGACTTGTTGTATTTATTTGTTGTCTCTATCGTGTTATTTGATAGAAGCTCTCTAAAAAAACTGGGTGCAAAGTATCCGTTGAGTGGAAGTCTTTGAAGTATCCTATCTTCTAATAAAAGGCAATTCCCAAAAATCATATTTAAATCTCTAATATATTTATCCTTTTGAAAGTAGTACCAGTAGTAATCGGTGTCTCTGTTACCAGTTTACTTGGTGTTGTGCATTGGAAACCCATTTGTATATAGCAATGTTCGCCTTCGCCTGGGTAATTATTTGCTTAGTTTTCTGATGCAATGATAGGAACAAGGTAAACATTGTAAAATAAGTTAATAGGCTTCTGAGACAAATGAAAACTTAGAAGCCTAAATGATTTAAATCCTTTCTATTTTAAACACGTGTAACATATCCAAAGTAGATAACTTTCAGAATCAAGCTACTTTATAAGTAACTCGTTTGGTTTTTAAGTCCATTGTCATATCTGAATGCCTCTGCTACTTAACTCCAGTCTCACACCAATAATAAAATTATCAGAGTAATTTTATGTACTGTAGGCTGAGGATGTCAGCCTGTCAGGTAATAACATCTCCTCATCTCCAACTACTTCATCTCCTTTGATCCCCATTTTGACCCAAATGAAAATGTGGATTATAGTAAATGACACAGTGAAGACCACATGTTTATAACCATGAGTTCTCTCTGTCTGTAATTAGTACAGACAGGCAACTGTCTGCTTTTGTGATGCTTTAACACGGTCAGTCAAGGGGTGAGGGTTAATGTTGTGACAGAAATCAAAGGGCTATTTTATTCTCTTAGTAAAGTTTTAATTCTCCATCTTCTTTGATCTCTTCTCCAGCTGTTCGGTGAATGGACATGGTTGGTTTTTGAAAAGTTCTCCTGCAAGATTTTGTTTGTTTGCTTAAGAATCCCAAATTATTTGGGTGCCACTTACTATAAAGCCTGATTTTAGATAATAGCCAGTAGCATTATTGCAGAGATGTAGTTTCCTGCCATGCTAAGATTTAACTTGCATATTGTCTTCCTTTGCCTTTCTAAATCTGGACTGCTACCCTAGGTGGTGATGTGTATAGGGTGGAGATGTGAAAGAAGGGACTTGCCCTCTTGTTCTGCTCAGCTGCCAAAAAAGCCCCAAACCAACCAACCCACTTGTGCTCAAGGAGAACGTGGGTGGCCAAGATGCAATGAACAATTTTCATCATTCTCTTCAAGTCACTTTAAAGGCAATTTGCTCTTCACACAAAAGCGATCATTTAGAGCAAGTCCAAGTGTTTGTATGGCTGTAAGAGTTTCAGGATGTTTGAAGGAAGTTCCTGCCTATCTTCCGCCCCTTTGCTCCCTTTCCACACACGGAAACGCGGGGAGGTGATACAATCTGCCTGTGCCTGCATCCTGCCCTACGTACCAGATGTTGAACTCACTCCAAAGAGCCTGTCCTCCCTGACCAGTGCGAAAGGACGGGATTTATACACTGAAGAGTCTGACCTGGGAGAAGTTTAGATGTGGGCAGAAGAAAAAATGTCCTAGTTTTAGTAGGTTTTGGTTTTATGAGACCAGGTTTGAGCAGGAGGAAGGAGGGCTCGGCTGGGTAACGGTTTTGTCGGGGAGTGTTATTGCCCTGCAGAACGCTGTCAGGGAGCTGGGTCTGGGACTCCTCCTGCGCTCAGCTGAGCGAACGTTAACTGGTTTGACACAGCCTTTATGGAAGTAGGACAGGCTTAATTTAAATATATATTAATTAAAAATAATCACATTATAGTGGAGTCTGAAATATATGCAGCGGACCTTAAGAAATCTGCAGCCAGTGGAAGGTACTGACATTTCCCTATTTTTATACGAAGAAATTTTTCAGCAAAAGAGGACTTGATTGTATGAGGAAACAGCGAAACTTGTTGCAGAGGGTAGTGAAGCTGAAAAGTAGGAAGGGCGTGGGGAGAAACTGTTTCTAGCTCTCATTCTATTAATGTTTTGGTTTTGCTAAGTCCAGTGGGTATGATAAGGAAACAGTAGCAACCCATAGATAGCAATGCGCTGCGTGCCAAATATGCTTTGTTACCCGCCTCATCCAAAGCTCATTAAATCGATGACCATAAATCAGTCGTTAGGCCAGCAGTCGGGAGCTGTGCTCAGTGTGTGCTAAACTGGGAAGTCTCAGCACCTCTAGGGTTGTGGGCCTATAAAAATGCAAGTTCCTAACTCGGACCCTTTTCAAACAGCCTTAAAAAAAAAGCAGAGTTATTTTTCATCAAAAACACCTAAGATATAATTCATAACATACATGGCTGTGGCTTTATTGGTTCAAAGTCAACATCTGTTCACGTGTGCAGGGAGGGAGAAGTGGTAGCAGCACCCGTGTGAGCTGCTCTGCTGAAGCAAAGCTGTGCTGATACCGGGGCCGTGCGGATGCTCAGGGCGAAGCCAGCACTGCGGGCTGCCGTGGGCTGAGTGCTTGGAGCCGCTGAATCGCATCTCAGTCCTGCAAAACCCATTAGCTGGTGCAGTATGTACTACTGCAGGTAGTTGCATTAACGTCAGGCGGAATAGATAAGCACAAGCT
>NW_009622823.1:3216-5831 GCF_000690535.1 Cariama cristata
GGGCATTGAGAATTCACAAGCTAGCAGGGGGATGGACTGGATGTTTAAAAAGCGTGGGCTCTGCTGGAAGAAGCCCTGGGACTCGCTGCCTTTCTCATGGTGGGATTGTTCTGCTGTGCTCATGCCCCTTGTGAAACACTATCTCCCCTTTCCAGTGTGCGCTGATGGGGATGCTGGCTCCCCGATAAGGCTTTCCCCTCGCAGGGTGGGGACAAGCTGTCCCCTGCAGGAGCGTGGGCTGCCCGCAGCCCCCAGCGCGGCAGAAAAGGGGTTGTTCCCTTGAACTCGCCTTCAAACGGCTCTCCATGCCGGCTCCCGGAGAGATAACCCTGAGCCCCATGCCACAGCAAGTCATAAGTGTGCCTTTTATGTTGTTCTCCTTTCTTCTTAAGATACGGCTTAAAAAGCTGAATTTGGGTTATCTGATCTATTATGGTGGTATTAACGCTGTACATGCTACAGACTATAAATGCTCTGTTTTGAAATTTAACAATTAGTCTTTTATTACCCAAATGTTGTGCAGCTGCCTTATAAGCCTGGCTTTCACAGCGATGGGCCCATTCGAAGGCATGAGACCGTCCCTGGCACTGGCAGACCTCTCTCTGCTCTCCAGCCGAACCTGCCCCGCTCTGGTTTTGGGTGACTGCGTTCAAGTGACTTGGGCTCAGCTCTTGTCGGTTTGATTCATGAGGGGTTTAACATGTAATTCCTGGAAAGGGTGTCACGGAGAGATGCTAATCTGCTGAGTTAGCTTTAAAAAAAAAAAAAAGGAAGGAAAAAGGAAGGGGAAAGCTTAAATTGATTGTAACTATGGCCACAAAGAAAATTAAAAAACAACGGTAAGATCAAATCATGACCTTGTCCTTTAGAATAATAGCTGAAGGGTTTTCTTAAAACATTTCAACTGGGGAGAGAAGAGGAATGAGAAGACATCATTCCTTTACTTATAGAGCAGTGCCCCAACAATATTTAACCTAGTTGAACTTTAAACTTGATGTTCACTTTATAAACTCTCTGAAACGTGCGATGCTCCGTCCCTGCTGAAGTCCAAGGGAAGCTTGTCCTGCAGTCTGCAGAGCCACGGCTGTATCTGTGTGGCAGGGGAGAAGGATAGCTCTCCATGGCCTAAATATTTTGGTAATGACTTCAGTGTCATGGCCCAGAGCTTGACAATACCGCTGACAGTGGGAACTGTGTGGAAGAGAAAGCTTAGATGGAGGCTTTGAGCCTTCCACCCTCAAGCATGTGGCAATCGTTGTTCCTTAGAAAAATCTCTGCCCAGCATGTCTCATGACTTTTTAATTTTTTTTTTCTTGAGTGTGCAGTTTCTCTGGGGAAAAAGGGTTTTCTTTCTTATCCTTGGGGTGCTGTTGTTTGTAAATCTGGGGTTCTCCTCATGAGTCTTGGGTCAAACCCACCCTCACCACCACACCGCGTGGTCGTGGGTCCCTGGGGGGCTCTGCCTGCCTGCGGTGGGTGCTGTGCTGCCCTCCCGTCCGCCAGCACTGCCAGCCTTGCTCAGCCTGAAATCCCTGGTGAAAAGGAATTCAGCTATGAAGAGCAAAGTCACTTAAAAAAAAAATTCTTTAAAATAATGAAGTAACAGGTACATTTTAACAAACTTGCCTCTTGAAGGCGGTGGGGAGTGGCAGTACGCGTGTGGGTGCACCAGGGTTTAGCACTGCAAAACACAGACACGGTGAACCGCAGCCTTGCTCTGCGTAGCATCTTGGGTTCAGTGGCTGGGCCTGAGCATCACCCGGTTGCTGGAGCTGCTCTTCCCCCATTGAAGAGAGGAGAATGCAGTCGCATTCAGGAGCGGTGTCTATCTGTTGGATGCGGGGTTGGAAGGGGCAGCGTGCCCCTTGTGAAGAGCAGAGCAATGGCACTAGTGCTGCTGGAGTTGGATTAACTGAATTCTGTTGCCTGGATATCAAAAAGCATCTCACTTCCACTGCCCTCCCAAATGTCAGCTCTTCAAAACATGGAACATGTTCCATCCAACACAGGGAAACCTTCCCGACATTTTCCCTTCTTGTGCAATTGCCTGACACCTACCTGTGCTTCTGTCCTTATGGCTCGTGTCCTTATTTAACCGACTGAAATGTCTGTGTGGTAATTCAGTAGGCGGGAGAGACAGTGAAGGAAGTTGTGCCCCAGCAGAGCCAGACAATATTGGTGGACCTCAGTGCTTGCATCTGTTGGCATCGTTGAGTTGCTGCCTGCTCTGCATCTCTCTCTACAATTGCGGACAAGTGCAAGCGTGCTGCTGGGGTGTCCCCCTCCAGCAGGCTTGTGCTAGGGAGATAGCCAAGGTCTGATCAGGTTTTTTTATCCTTCTACCAGGGCCTTGCTTACCTGATGCTTTTCTAGCACAGTGTGAAAGGGCTGACAGACAGACATGCATACGACCATTGCCTATCTGAGCCCTGTTCCCTGGCTCTCGGGCATAGTAGCCATTCAGCCCTTGCTCTCTTGTGTATGAGATTTGCTGCAGAAAGTGACTAGGAAACTCAGAAGTGGTTGCATGGGTGTGTGTTTGTTTGTTTTTTTCCCCCTCTATTTTAATTTTTTTTCCAGTCTTGTGGCATTGACTGAATGAAGACCAGGGCAGG
>NW_009622823.1:5857-37823 GCF_000690535.1 Cariama cristata
AGGAATGCTTCACTTGGAGCACCATGCTCTTCCAGGGGACCAGTGCTTTGAAGGATGTTTTGTGCTTCAAAGTTCTAGACCTATTTAGGCTGAAGGTGTTGGATCCATGTGGATCTCTCCTCTCTTCAAACCTTGCATTAGTATTTGTTCACTTCTTGCTTGCACCAGGACCATGAGCTCCACTCGCTTTTCTTTAGGTGGGTTATAGTGGGGCGTACCAGCGAAGAAGCCTCTTGTTCTTCTGGCCTCTGCTGCTGTGTTTGGGTGCAAGGTCTGAAGCATTGCGTGGAGCTCTTCTGCTCCTTGACTAACATACTGCTGCTTGGGCTTGTTATCTCTCGCCTCCTTCTGCTGGGCCGTTGTTGAGCTTTTAAGGCAAGAAAAGGTGTATGTGCCATGCTTTGGTCACGCTTTTTTTTGGCACGTCTACATAGAAAACAAGTCCTTGGCCATAGCTTGAGCTCTCTGGTGATGTTACTTTCCCTTGCCTCTAGTTTGTAAAACCAGAGGAAGGTGTTTCTGCTTTTTTTTTTTTAATAACACTTTTTGACTTGTTTTGCAAGCCACTTCCACTTCCCCCTAACCCTTGCAGAAGTGTTGCTACAGCTGCCAGAGCAGCGGCGCTGGTCCAGCCCGGTGCAGTGGGAGCCCTGCCCAACCCAATGCCCGTGGGACAAACCTCCGCGGGGGCTGCTCCGGGTACCGGGGGCTGCTGGACCAGGGCTGTGCCAGCTGTACTGCTGTGCCCATGGTACCAAGGGATGAATTCAGCATTTCCAAAAAAAAAAAAACCACCTCCAAAACAGGCTTCTTTTACGGTGACAAGCTGAAGTGGCTGGAGGGGGGTGGTTGGGGGTGGGAACAAGCTGAAGTGGCTGTAGGGGGCTTGTTGGGTGTGGAACTCATTTCGCCTCCCATGGATTACTTGACAATAATATGAGCACTGACTCAAGCTTGTCTATTCTGTGTTTGTTTGTTGATGCAGACAGCTCAGGCAAAGTTCATCGGAAGGCAATAAACCGTTATGTAATCCCTGAGAAATATGTAAGTGAGCAGTTGCTTGCATACAAAGACACACAAGAGGAATACGGTGCATGGGGGGTGATGAAGTTGGAACTATCAATCCCCAAATACAGCATCCACTGAAAGCACCAGTTTTTTTATTCCTGGCTGTCTAACTCAGCAATATCTGAAGCATCAGCTCTCCTGGCAAGGAGAGAAGTCTTACAAGGATGGGAAGAGTAGCTCACACCAAAAATATGGTGGCACGATGTGGCAGACCAGCTGAAAAAGGATCGTCCCTTGGCTTGGGAAGACACTGTGGGGAAGCAAGCCTAGGTGAAGTGATCAGGATGTTCTTGGCACTAGCTTTCTTCTTTCTACTAGTAAGTGAGAGTTCATGCAGGGTTTTGCTCTGCCTCACCTAGAAACTGGCCCTGCCTTCGGCAGCCATCCTGCCCGAGGAAGGACCGAACAATCCAGCCTTCCGGTAATGTGTTCTTTAAAGGCTTAAAATAGCTCCTGTGTTTGTCGCAATCTGGGTTTCACAATAGCTTGGAGGGTGTCACAGGCAAAGGCCAGACAGCCTCTTCTGTCACCTGAACCTGGCACCTCTAACCCCTTAAATCCATAAGCTGAGCAGTCGTTTCTCCGTGTCTCTGCCTTCTAGGAGTAATCCTACTCATCCCCTATTCCCTGGTATTCCCAAGTGTGTTTGGCAGTAGGATGTCCAGCACTTCTCTTACTCCAGAGGACTCCAGCAAGATCCTTTGCTTTGTATCCTGCTTGGCTCCTGGTGTGGCTTTCTGGAAGTGGTTTACCAGATAACTTTTGATTTGTTTTCTTTTGTGGAATGCATGTTCCAGTCCTGTTTCTGCATAGACCTGTCAGCCACGGTCTGTGCGGGGCATCGATTTGCACAAAGGCTGATAGGGGCCATAGGGGCTTTCAGGTTTTAAATGCCAAGACTGTAATGAATCTAACTATAGTTCAGCAGCACATCCTGGGCACTGTGCTGGCAACTGTCTCCTCTGGTCTTTTTGGTGCTAATTAGCACTCCAGGGAAAATTATCCGTGGCATTACAATGCCCAGGAGTGGAGGAGCTAAAAGATGGAACTGGATGTGTGCTTTTGACTGACCAGCCGTAGGTCATAGGCTGCCATCAAACAGTTTCTGTTCTTGGGATCTCGCCATCTGGGTGGTTCTTTCACTCCTGTCCACAAATTTCACTGGAAAAAATGGGAAACACCATGAATTCTTCAAAGGCTGTGCATTTGGGGCTGTTTTACCTGAGAACAGAAACTCTCTCCCCATCTCTGCATTCTCTACATGGACTTTTGCTGAGTTGGAGACCCTGTAATTGGGCTGGGGTTTGCAGAAGATTCTGGATTTGTAATTCAAATTGTGCGTAATTCAAATCGTGTTGGTGAGTCATCCTAGGGTGCTTTCTTGATAATTCTTGGTCATCTTCTTTCTTCCATATCATTGTCTCTTCTTTTCTTTGGGATTTAAAGATAAATAAAGAAGTCACCATGAGAGGAGTTTTCGTTTCCCTTGCTGCAAGGTGAGGGCATGACCACCCCCTCAAGGTAGAGGTGAAGCTGCAGAGAGGCTGGTACAGCCCTTCTCTTCCCTCCCGCAGCTCTTGGAGGATGAGCAGCAGATGCTGCCTTTTCTCAGCCTGGCACTGTGTGTCCCTTTGCCGTCAGGGCTGTCGTCCAGGCATGCAGGTTACGGGCTTGGAGATGCTGGTTCCTTCTGCCTAATTGCTAGCTTGGCTTTTTGAGGTAAGAGCAGGCTGTGCTTTGCTTTGTGTTAATGTCTCGGGGCAGATTCTGATCTATTGCACAAAGATAAGCAGAAATCAGGAAAGGGCTTTAAACCCTAAAGCATCATCTTGTGCTTGGGATATCTGAAACCAGTTCCTGGGGCTGGCAATGTATGCATTTGGCCTATTGGGGATCCCAGCAGACCTTCCTGTAAGAACATCTTTGTCGTAATACATCGTATGCAGGAAAATAGAGAAGCTGAAGGAAATTACCAGACGTGAGTTACAGAGAGACCGCCTGGTGTATTTGGCCAAAATCTGATGCTGCCTGTGTATTTCTGGCTTGCTGTGAGCATCTTTTAGAGCTGGCTGCTGCAAGGGACTGTGGTGCAGCCGTCTGCCTGATGGCAGGCACCTGCCATTCCCAGGGAGGCTGCCAGGAACGTGGCTGTAGCCTGGTGTCAGGGCTGGAGGACAAGCAGATGTAGAGAAAGGGAAGGTGGAGAAATGGGCGGAAGCTACTTGGATTTTCAAAGCTTTTGCAATGACGAACGTGACTTGCTGAGCTCAGTTCAGGAGCGCCCACTCCAGCCGGTGTGCATCTCCCTCCGTCTTGTATGGTAGAAACCCTACAGACTGGGTTTGGGCTCAGACAACTCAGGAGGGGATCGGCTGTCCAGCCTGTGTGAGTGTTGGTCCTCTCAACAGCAGCTCTGTGGGGCAACCAGTCTCCTCTCCACGCTACAGTGGGCCGTGCTGGAGGAGATTAATTTTCCAAAATCTCCTACTGACCTCATGGTCCCAGGTCCCCTTCCTACTTCAGCTTCTTCTGCTCTCTTGTGGGGCTGCGGGGCATTTTGGTCCCTTCTGGGAAGTGCAGTGGGTGCACTTGGTTGTAGTGGTGACATTATTGCAGGGCCACGGAAAGTACAGGGTTCGTGCCCATACCATCCCTGTGTGAGCTTGCTGTTTCTAAAGCTCATGTTCTTGCATCATGAGTTTGTGATGTCCTGAGCTGACTTCTCCTCAGAGATGGTGGTATCGCTTCTGCTGGTGTGACCGAGCGGTGTGACATCCCTGTGCCGGCTGGCCTGGGGGGACCTGGGATAGTGCAGTGCTTCTCTCCTTTTGGGGTGGAAGCCCACGTCATGCAGCTCATGGGATCCACTCCCTCCCTGAGCTGCGTCCCCCACTAGAATGGACGAGGAAATAGAGATGACTGGGGAAATAGACTCATCAGGACAGTCCAAAGTGGTGGAGAAAGGCAGCAGCTAATTCTGTTGTGGACATCTTTAAAGACTGAACGCCAGGCAGGGTGTACACAGGCTCTGATCTAGAAAGGAAGTGATCACAGGGGGTTGCTGGGTTGCTCATTTGCTAGTCATAGGAGTAACGATGAATAAGGTCAGGTTGCCACAGTGAACGCATGGGCTGCGGTTGCTCCCCCACCCACAGCTTGCAGCCCAGTTTGCAAAACCATGTCCTCCCACTCGGCATCCAGCACCCCTGCATGCCTTAGCAAGCCCAGGAGGGGATGAGAGGTGGCTCCTCCGAGGCTTGGGGGTGAGGGCAGGTTGGCTCAGACCTCTCGGTGGGAGATGATGCAGTGGGGGGCTGGGGCACGCTCTGCTCCTGGATTTTTTCAGGTGCCTGCAGGGCCCCAGCATCCTGGAAGGGCTGAGCTGGCCGGGACCCCGCCGGTGGGAAGTGTGCGATGGCTGATCTCCAAGGGGAGCCCCACCTCTTCTCACAATATTTACTTCCCCTCCTTGGACCTCTCCCAACGCTGTAAGTGCAGAGCAAACACTGGGGCACTTCTTGCTTCGTTTCGGAAGCACTGTGCTCTTCCCTGTGCTTGCTCTGCTCTGCATCTCCCCCTGCCCCGCTCTGCCTGCCCACCTCTGGGCATCTGGTAGCAACTGGATAAGAAACAAACCAACCTGAGGGGGAAAAAAACCCAGCACCCTAATTTCTTCTGCAGCCAGCATGAGCTGCTGTCTTGCATTTGGGCAGGGAGCCCAGATGGAAATGGGTTTGTCCTCTGTGCTAAAGACACAGCTGTCCATGCCAACTTGTCCAAATGGAACAAGTCTTCAAAACCCAGCAGAGAGTCAGGGTCCCTTATTTCCCTTCCTCTGTTATATGGTTTTTCCTTTATTCCTTCCCCCCCTCCCCACCCTGTTCATTGGTACACAGTTACACTATCACCTAAACTATATAAAACTGTTCAGCAGAGCTTGTGGTGTTTATACTAGGAATTAATCCTCCTATAAGCTCCTGTGTAGGTTTTCCAAACATAGATATGTAAACTGCAAGGCAGTAAGAAAGGTCACAACTGGAGTTTGCCCAGCTCCTCTGGTGATAGCATTCACGGTGGGACTTTCTGCCCCAGGGGACAGGCAGCCCGGAGTGGGTGTGATGGAAGGAAAATGGGTAATGAACTGGAATCACGTCATGGGGCTGCCCTGCATGAGTGGGGAGCAGAGTGGGTGAGCTGTAGGGATCTCTCCTGCACCTTGATCTGCTGATTTAATGCTTTTCTGGGAATGACGGGGTGCTCCTGAGTCAACAACTCCCGTCTCGCCCCCTCTCCCAGCGTGTGACGCATCTCACCATGAAGCCCTGTGTGCAGACTGTCTCGCAAACGCCCTTTTGGTGTTTTGTTGTGAACTTGTAATTCTTGCAACAATTTGTGCAAATTCCCAATTGCAAAATGCAAACTTGTCCTGGTAGTTTTGGGGGAAGCCAATGGACAGTGCTGGGTGGAGGATGCTGAAATGGTACTGCGTGGGAGCTGCTCCAAGGCTTGCCTGATGCTGCCTGCGTACAGATGCTTGCTTTTAGCCCAGCTTTTGTCAGCCGCCTCTTTCCCCGTGCAGGATGGGGGCACAAGAGGAATGGAGTGATAAGAAACACGCCTGCAAATGCTTCCAGTCCAGCATCAGTAGCCTTTTGCTGGTGTCTGGCACCTACAAGCAGAGCAGCCACTGTGCAGCTCTCGGTGACCCCTTCCAAGGCAGTGAGAGCTGCTTGGGGAAGGGTGTTTGGGGAAGGAGGTCGGCGAGCTGCTAACCCAAGGGTACGCTCCTGTGTTGTTGTGAGGAATGGGGAGGGAAAGTCAGCAAAAGTTTTTTCCAGCCGCTAGGACAAAGAGGTTTTGCTGGTTTTCTAGTTACTTGCTGAATAAGCTGGTTAAAGGGACTGTATGAAATGGAGGTAGCAGCTGGGAGAGCATGTGTAGTAGTTTGTTTTTTGTGATCTGAAGAGCTCATTAATATGCAACACCAGGAATACTGGCCAGTCCTGATAAATCAAAACGCACCCTTCTTGTTGCTTTACTCGCCAAGGAGGCGATCCCTAAGTTTCCCTCATGTGTTACAGAAAACTGCCCTGGTGAGGAACGGGAATGTAGGGATGTTCAGGTGTGGTGAAGGTGCACAGCTGTACTGTGAATTTGGTTGGACTATCTGTATACTTGGGACTTCGAGTAATTGGAGCTATCACCTATGATATTATCAGAGAGCCTCTATACTCTGAGGTTTCTTGATTCCTTTTTTTTTTCCCCTCAATGCTACAAACAACAGGATGCATCTCCTTTTCTAAAAGCCTCTTTCTCCCCTTGGTGGGAAGAGATGTGGGCATTGGAGACTGGAGGGAGGAAGGAGGATGCTTTGGCCCTGACATGGCATTCGTCCTCTCTGCAAAGCTACGGGCAGGTTTAGGAAGCAGAAGTGCATCTGCAAGTTTCCATGCTTGTGTTGTGGCTGGTACCAGTCAAGCTGAGCATGAATTGGAGGAGCAGGAATTCTGCAAATACTGTGTGCTCCTGACTTTCCTCGCCTTTGTACTCATGCTGGTTTTGTCTTGCAGGCTAAGAACAAGGAAACTGGTGCTTTGGCAGCTGCCAAAGTCATTGAAACAAAGAGTGAAGATGAACTGGAGGATTACATGGTGGAGATTGAAATACTGGCGACCTGCGATCACCGGCACATCGTCAAGCTGCTGGGAGCATTTTATTGGGATGGCAAACTCTGGGTAAGAGGCTGTTGCTGCGTGACCTGTACAGCTGCGCGTTTCTCACTCTGCAGAGAGGAAATAGCTAATTTATGGTGAAGCAAAATCTCTGGAGTGGCTTGAAGCATCAGTGTGAGTTAAAAATTACTCGGAAGCTGTGCTCTACTAGCTGTGTAATCAGTGCCCGAATTTTCCCCTTTTTCTTTGAGCAAACTGTCTTCTAACTAAAGCTGCTTATAAATAGCCCAGGGAAGATCAAGAGATCTTCACAGTGAAGTGAAAATTGGAGTTGGATTTTTTTTTTCCCCACCTTTTGGAGTTTGTAAAGGTAGAAAATGCAGCACCGATAAGGGCATCTGTTCTCCACTCAGTCCCTCTTTTGAAAGATCAGATGGAAGGATAACCCTGGGTTTTTTGTTTGGTTGGTTTTTTTCATTTGTGCCTTATTTCTGGCTTGGCATCTGTAATGCAGAAGCAACTGATAGCAAGAGCTCCGTTTCCCATGGCTGTGGAGGAACACAGATGCAATCCAGTGGGTTAGTGTAGGGGCTGGTTGTGCTGCAGCTGGAACAGCAGGTTCTTGCATCTCTTTCCCCTAACCCAGCAGGTGTGTGTATGTATATATATATATTTTTTTTTTTTTCTTTTTTCCCTGCCTGCTGTTTTCTTTGAGTCCCTGGCAGCCGAGGCAGGTGAGTGTGAAAGGCACCTTGGGAAAGGTGCGGGGGGTTGGAGAGGCTGCAGGCATGGACCCTTCTATACTTGTCCTGTGTTAGACATGAATGACTGTGTGCATGCAGCTGTGCCTGTGTCAGGGTAGTGGCAATCAGGTGAATATGAGGATTTTCAAAGCTATCTTCTTGGCCAGTTCGTCTGCTCCTTCTTGTAACTACTGGCAGGTCAGGAGAGTGTCAAAGGGGGCGTTCAGCAGCTCTGTTACTTTTTCCTTCCTCTTTTTAATGCTTCGGATATGTTTGTGGCCTCCCAGGGTAATCTTACTGCAGTTCAAAAAAGAGGTCTCGCCTCTTGAGATTTGCTCTTGTGTGAGCTGAGCTGTCGGAGCCGTCGGTCCCTGCTTGTTGTGCCGAGGGAGTCGAGGCCTGAGCACGGGCTGAGCCGCAGGGCTGTCACTGGTGTAATGCAATCCATGTTTAGTTCATCCCTCCGTTAAGCAATGCGCGAGAGGTGCTGGTTTATTCCGCAATGTGTGCTTATTCAGCAAGCACCTTTTGCAATGTCAGCATGTGTCGGTGTCCCTTCTTATTTAACAATCCATCAATAAAGCCCCCTCTTCTCTGTGACACCCCTCAGAGGGCTGTGGTACCCAGCGCTGAGCGCTTCCTTCTGTGCATCTTCTTGCTTCGAGGGAGCTGGGCTGCAAGTTGTCCAGAGACTTGGTATTTGGATGGCTGCTAATTGTGATGCTGAGCCCTGGGTATGTTGAAGAACAAAGTACTTACGTACCCTTCTAAGGAAATGAAAGGCAAACATCTCTCCTAGGAGAGAACTCGGGATTTGGACAGATTGCAACTACAGCAAAACTACTGTCAGCGAAGTTAAAAGGGCAAACGTACACCGAGCTTGGCTGAGAGATGGAGCTGGTTTGTATTCCACCCTATTCTGCTGTTTTTACCTCCCTGCTCTGTGCCTGATCTGCCTGAATGTTGGCCTGTTTCATTCTCGTTCAAATGTCAGCCCCCTCCTTTCCCCTTCCACCTCCTCCCCACAATAGGAAGTTTTGCCTTCCTTCCTGTAGAGAAAATGGATTACAGAGCTCCTTGGCTCTGCTTTTGTCTAAGAAGTGCTTTGTAATGTCATATGCTTGCGGACCTACTAAAATTAAACAGCCTCTTTGAAGCTACTGGAACAAGAGCCTCCTGTACGAGGCTCTCCCATGAGGGCAGATGTTACAGCCCCATCCATTGTTTTGGGAGGAGGATCGTTCTCTTTTTTAATTATTTGAGTGGCATTTGCATTTCATTGCTCAAGCTGTTCTTATTAATGGTCTAGTGTTTTACTGACTGTGAGGGAAGTAAATAAGCCAAGCTGTTATAATTCTGGAAGACTTCTAGTCGCTACCAGGTATTCCTTAAAGTCGAAGGCTTCCGCTTCTTGGTCACCTGCACTACTGGGAAAATTTGCATCCAAATACAAACACTGGCTTTCACTGTCTTGTTCATATCCCATCCCCATTTCTGTCTGTGTGGCTGTTTTAGCCAGCATTTTCCTGGACCATTTGCATGATGGGTGCATGGACTCTGCTGTGCTTTTGGCTTCAAGTGGCTCAGGCTTTGGGTAAAACTGATGCGGGTGTGTGTCCAGTCGGTGATCCGCTGTGGTTTCCTTGTCCTTGCAGCCTGGCCTGGAAAGACAATGTTCAAAGTGAGAAAGGGGCAGGAGTGGGAGCACGCAGACAGGCTGGCAAGGGGTCCAGACATGCCCGACCTCCTGGATGGCAGGAGCTCTTTGGCTCCGAATAATTTACGGCTCAGTCTGTGCCACAAGCAGTCTCAGCTGACGGCGCTGAGAGGGGCTCAGTGCTGAGAAGGGCTCTTGCTAAATCAGTCTGACTGTTCTCTGACTCTTGAACTAACAAGGAAAATATGTGAAGAAACCTGGCCTTTGGTGGTGGCTGCTGCTGTAGAAGCTTCCTTGTCCCCCTGAGCTGCGTGAAGTCCCTGTTGCTCCTCTCTGCAAGGGTTTGGCTTTGCACTTCAGTAACCAGAAGGTGACATTCAATATTTATGGAGCAAAAAACCTTTCTGTGCAAAGGGAAGTGGTTTTTCCTAGAGCAGCTGCTTTGAAATCCATAGCACTGAGATGAAAGCATAAACCAGCAAATTCCTCTTGCTTTTATACCTGATTGGCATCAATTTGAAGGAGGAGAACCCCAGTTCTCATGCAGGACAGAGCAGAAGAACCACTGCAAGCCACAGGCAAGGTCTTGGAGGACCCCAGTGAGTCCCCAGGAACATAACTGGTGAGAAGATAGCACCCAGCATGAACTTCCTTGGCATATAAAAGCACTGCAGAGATGCTGTGCCCTCACCAGCAGTTGCTATCTCATTCCATTCCCTCTCCATCTTCTTTTCTTTGCTCGTGGCAGAGGCCAAGCAGTCTTGTGCCAGTTGAAAACAGCCCAGGGAGGTTTGCAAAACTGCAGTGGTGGGAGCTTTCATGATTTTATTTTATTTTTATTATAAGCCCTGCGGCATTTGATGTTCTTTTGCATAAATCTCAGCTGTTAGAAATGGGGGCACCAAATGAAAGCTGAGAATCTCATGCTATTAAAAAAAAAGTCTGGTTTGAGTCCTTGTGGCTGGGCCACATTTTAAAGTCTTTTTTTCCTGAAGTGCAATGTAGGACTTGGAAACACAAAGGCAAATCGCGCTCACCCAATATACATACAACTTTAAACATGGACTTTTTAAAGCTATTTTGTGACTAAGGTATGGGGTTTGAATGCTCAGAATCAGTGGTGCTGAATTCGTGCTGATAATTATTAGTATGTGGGAATGAAAAACAACTGACCTTGTGTGTTGTGTCCCTCTTGAAGGCTATGTGGTTTGGGTTTTTTTGTGTGTTTTTCGTTTTTTTCCCCCCTCCTTCCAAAACAATGCAAAGACTGAAGGCTCAAAGGAAGGGAGGAACTTTTGATCTCCTGCCTCTGAATATCTCTGCTGCTTCTGAGTGCCTCCCCTTGCAGACAGAGGAGTGATAAGATGACCGGGGAGGGAGGAGAGTCTCATTTGGAGCGATGAACTCCAACGTTCCTGTGGGAGATCTCTGCTCCCGGGGGACGGTAAGCATCTCCGCCGGACAACCCGACACGCTGCGGCAGCTGATCCGCAGAGTCAGGCAGGAAACCTGGGATCCCTCCTGCAGGAGCCTGTCGAGACACTCCAGCATCGAGTCTGCGGGGTTCTCTGGAAATTAGTTGAAATTTGGCCCTAGTTATTTAACCGCAGGACTCCGCTAATGGTGGTACAACTTTTCTAGCAAAGCACTGGGGAATTCTCTTTCCCCTCCTTCCTTTTCTATAAACCACAGTTGCTATAGCGAATGACTTTTGAATAAACAGACGTTTCCTGGAGATCAAAGTAAAAATCACTATACCGTGTAGGTAACCCTGCCTTGCTGGAGCATTTTGGGGATGGTTAATTTAATCAGCTTAGAGTTTCTTCTCACCGGCCTGCTGTGGGTATGTAACTCGTATGGCTTGCAGACAGACACCAGCTTTGTAGCTAGTCTTTGTACTTCCCTTAAAAAAACGTTTTGCATTTTCTGTGGGCAGGCCCTGACCTGTTTAGCCAGGGACTTTTTGGATTGCTACCCCTTTGATATGGATGTTGACTGGAGATTTGGGCATTCTTGAAAATCCTGTATCATAAAGAAATGTTCATTATCCTGTGCACTAAACTGCTGGGCTATGTAAAGCATCTACAGCTTTTAATTCTGTTAAGTTGGAAATATCTTTTCTTTAAAACAAATAAAAAAGAAAGCTGATAACAGTATCGGATTCCCTAGGGTTGTCCCTAGTTGCAGGGTGAGCAGCCTGAGCTGTGGCTGGGTGCCCGCAGGGGACCCCTTCACATGGATGCTGTACCAGGCCAGGGCTCTCCGGTCTTCTCGCTCATCTGTCCCCAAGGAATCTGAGGGCTATTCATGTCCCTTTAAAATTTAACTTGGCAGGAGACTTGCAGTCTAAACTGGCCCTTCCTGCTTGGCCTCGTGCTCTTGAAGCTTTGTACCAAACTTCCCCCCAAAGTGCTTGAACAGTTGTTTGCAGCTCTCAAGGGTCGAACTGTGCATACTGCTTCAGCATAGCAGAGGAGAGACCCAGATAAACAAACTCTGAACTTTGTTAAACAGCTAGCCGATGTCCTGGAAAAACAACCCTTTCCTTTCTCTTCCTCCTTTCCCCAACTGTGGAAACTTAAATCCGTGCCAGATTTGGCTGCACCCTGAGACCCCCCCGAGAGCACATACTGCAGTGTTGCTGGCAGGGCCGTGCTGTGGTACCCATGACCTGTTGTGGGATAAGCCCCACTGGGCAAACTGGCATGGGGGTGGCATTTGCTGGACTGGTTTCTAAATTCCTACCAGTTCAGAATTTGGGCAGAACTGCAAAACCAACTCCAGTAACTTCTGCAGGATGGGTAGGCGAGGAGCAGATGTGGGCAGACCTCAGGACAGGGCATCGCTGTGCCCCTGGAGACTGGGAATGCGGCAGGGGTATCACTGTGTCCCTTCCCTGTCCTTAGAGTCAGCTGGATACACATCATCTTGGCCGGGGCTGGAAAGTGGAAAAAGCGATGTAGCCCAGTGGTTTTTCTGACACTTCCCTGGGTTTCCAGGATCAAGCAGTTTGCTCGTCAGCGTAGCATAATTGACCTGAGTGGGGGATCACTCCTGCTCCAACCTTGGGACCACCACTGCAGAGCGAGTGTCCGGGTGGCATCCTCCCTCCTGTCCCTGCCACCCACTGTCTACCTGCGAAGCAGTAAGGCTTCTCTCTGCCTTGCCCTTACGCAGGTTGATTACTGCCTTTCCCAAAGACGTGGAGGTCTGTTGTCTTCTGCCCGCCTCTCTGCTGTAAAGCTGGGCAGTGGGTTGCGTGAGACCAACGTATTTGCTCTGTTTTGTGAATGTGAGCTTTAGCATTCAGACTCCTGGCAAGTCACTGGAAATCCTATTCTGGATAAAACTGAGGCTTTCCCTGAAAGCAAGGATGGAAACGGAGCGATTTTGATCAACCCCCAAGAACAACTTATGCAGCAGGCAAATTACCGTAGCCCAGCCAAGTTCAAGAGCGCTTTTACGGGTAGCAACATGACAATGCAAACTAGAAGAGAAGCCTTTGTCTACCGTCCTTTATACAGGATAATGTTACAAGAAAAGGTTATTGAAGCAATAATAATGCCTTGTGATTACATACCCTTGTCATCTATACACCATGGAATGCTTTTAAAAAAGAGACCTGATGTTATTATCCCAGTTATTAGAAGGGGGAGTGGTCGCACAGACAAGAATTTGCCTAAAGTTTACCCAACAGGTAAAGGGTACTTGGGAATAAGTCTTATGTGCTGAATCCTAGTCCAGGGTTATAACCATAAGGCCGTAGTTCTGTGAAAAGAAAGCAGCAGACAAGAAGCCTATAGGCAAATTAGTTTTCAGAGCACCTTAAAACTTTGTTTAGAAATGAATCACAATAAGCCACGTTCCCACTTGGCTGGCTTACCAAGGGACCAATGTTTGCATGTAAATGAATATTTATGAACTACCTGTGTATAGGAGACAGTGCCTTGAAACCCAGCTTCAGCCTATGCCCTGGAATGAGCAATAGATTGCAGGTTTAGACGTCTTTATTTTATTTTGGATATAGCCTGAAAGTTGTCATTTGGGAGGGAGGGATGGCCTTTTGCAGACCTTATGGCTTGGCGCGGTTTCCGTTGACTTCAAAGCCCTCACTGAAACAGTTAAATAGCAATATTCTCGTCTTTTGTGTGATGGATCCAGGCACCTTGTGTTGTGAATTTGGGGATGTTCAGAACAAATAATTGTTTCTAGGGAGATGCCAGGCAGGAGTGGAAAACTTGTAAAGTCCCTTGCCACCCCTTCAACCAGTCGTCCTCCTGGCCAGGCGAGGCTTTGAGGCTGCGTTGGAACTGCTGGCTGTTAATAAAAGACATCAGGAAACTTGTCCTGGGTCAAAATTCAGCTCTCACAGTGAGCTCTGCCCTGCTGAAATGCATCATCTATTTTAGATGCTGGCACAAACTTAGGGCACTTGAGGTTGGTGAATCTTCCCACTGAAGAAGCAAATTGTTCCTTTTAGCTATTTGTATTTGAAAGGATTTTCTGCATTTTGCTGCCTATCCAGTAAGAAATGCTCTTGCTGAACTGAGTGGCCTCTAAATGCTGATTAACTTGGTGAGAGAAGGGCGATCCTGGTCACAGCCCTCCAAGCAGCAAAGGCTTTGCCCTGTGCCCGGGCAGAGAGCCATCGCCTGGGTGTTTTTCTGGTTTCTATAGCAAACGAGCGCTGGCCTTCCTCCCGCCATCCCTGCTCCACAGAGCATGATGCTGGGAGCCCTGAGTGCTTGGAGCTGTTGTGCTCTGGTCCCTGAAGGGACAGCTTGTGAAAGAGCCTGTGGATGTTGGACTTAACCCTTCCTGCAGCACTCGACATCCCAGGTACCACTGCCTGGTTGCGGCCGTGCTGACCCTCTCTGCTCTGCTTCTCATAGCTGTTTGCGTTCACTGACCATGGGCATTCTCGGATACTCATCCCTCTGGGAATACTGGTTAGCAAGTCGGGATGGTGAATTCAAAGGGGTCAGATATAAGCCCTTGTCGAAAGGAACTAAATGCCCTGTGTGATCCTAGCAAGGGGAAGGATGCTTTTTGCAATGTCAAGACCATTTGATTAAACTAAAAGGAGTTTTGATTTGTTCTGCCAAAATTTCAGTAGGAATGAGAATAATTCTGCCAACCTGTGTGTGAGGAGCAGTTCAAGGAAATATTTTGTCATCTGAGAACGATTTAGATGTGGAGAACTCACCCCCAGTCTCCCTGTGATCAGCAGGGAGCTCTGCATTTTGAGAGGAGTATGCAGCGTTATCTGATTGTGTTCTTCATAAAACCTTCCTGCTCTGAAACTCCGTAAGCCTTGGGTTTCCTCATTTGCTGCCCTGCATCTTCTTTCCCCCACTTGTTATAGGGACAGACCCCCTTTTTTTTTTTATTTCAAATATTTTTCTCTGTAGGTTATTTTGCTCAGAAAAAGAGGGAGAAAAGGTTTATTATATTTAAGGTCTCTGAATAGTGTCCTTGTCTGTAAGGGAAAATTGGCAAGCTTGGAGCACTCTCTTACAGAGAGCTAATTATTTTGCTTCCACCTACAGCATACTTGCTATGTCAGACAAGCTGTTGACATTTGTGCTCTGCTGTGCTAGCAAAGAGGCTTCTGGTGGCTTCTGTATTGTTTTATGGCCTCTGAACGTGTGCTGAGGGCTGGCTGCAGCTGGAGGGGAGGGCAGAGCTGGTGGCTTTTGCAGGTTCTTGGCTGTTCATCCCCTCTTGCGTTGGTGGCACACTGGCCCCGGGGGGCTCTAGAAATGAGGTTGGGAAGGACAGTGTGTGTCCTTGGTGCGTAGCAGGCTGCTGTAGTGTCTTACCCTCTCTTTAGCCCTCAGCAGATAGCCAGAGCAGGTCAACCTTGCTTTGAATCAGTCCATCAGGCTTATAAGCAATGCTGGCGTAATCTGCTCCCTGTTTTCTTCCAGCCCTTTGGAATATGCTGGGTGAAAAGCGTTGGGTGGAGGGGAAAGTGCCAAGTTAAGTGGGCGTAAGAATGCAATCCACCTCCTCCCTCTGCTCCACAGTGTAAACTTAATCCTTGGACTTCAGTCGGAGCAGGGCAGGCTAGCCGAGATAACGGGGAGACTTGACACACTTGCAAACAAAACTTCACTGGTAGGCATGGCCCTTGACTTTAAAAGAGGAGAGAGTAGATCTGACCAAATGGTATTTAAAAACCAAGGCGGTGCTCCCCAAAACCAGCCCCTGTGGTCCTGCATGCCCCTGTGCTATGTATGGAAGAGGGGAGCTGGTCCAGCATTGCTCATCTTGCCTCTTGCAGCCAGCAGGACAGCATAGCTTCGCTGTTAACCGGCAGAACTTGGGTTCACATGTCAAACAGATGGAGTAAAGGATGTGCCCCTTGACCGTAACTAAATGTGGTTTCTGTGCCTAAATATATCGCTGTGCTCTTTCTACCAGCGAGGAACGGCTCTGTCCTTTGGGGTTTGTGTTGCTCAGAAGCTGAAGCCCCTTTCTCCGTCCTGGGAGGCAGAAATGTGTCCAAAGTTTTTGCTGGAGCCCTGAAGATGGGCTCAGCCCATCAGCCTGGGGGACGTGATGGGCTTGAGGGACAGGGGATGGAGCCAAGTGGGGTGGCTCTTCACCCCGTGCTTGAGTGTTTGAAGGCATTGGGTACAGGTGGAAGCCCCAACAGATAAGTAGGGCTGGATACAAGCTGTTTGTGGGGAGACTGCTTGGCCTTCCTACGTGTCTGGGCCATAGCCAGGCTGCAGAGACAGTGCTGGCATCTCAGGATACATGCGGAGGTTCCCATCCACCTCCCAGGTGGCCGCTCTGTATGTGGGACAGGGCTTTGCCTGTGTACCTCTGGCACAAAGTGGTCTCAGGAAGGAGCATAAGGTCTGGATTCATCATTTACCTGGTGGCTTTTGGGCAAATGGCCGTCTATGTTCTTTGTGCTACACTTTGTATTTGCTGCAGCCAGTGTTGCTGGACCAGGGGCGTCCCCTCCACGCATTTTGTGCTGATCTCGGCCTCTGTTCCAGATGCTCCTGACCTTGTCTGAGTCCCCTCAGTGCTACAGTAACATGCAGGGTTTGAGAGCAGAGCTAGCTGTTGCTTCTGTCCTTTATCTTCCATGGCATGTGTATTATGGGGCTGAGCAGTAGAGTGGGATGGCCACCAGCAAGCTGCTGGGTGACTTTAATACTGAGGAACTGGATGGGAAAGTTGGCGCTCAGTAGCTGATGAACAACTGCTGCGGGTAACAGGGCAGGAAACTTTCTGCTCTCCTAGAACCAAGGCTGAGGGCTGTAGGAAGATGCTTTCCTGGATTTGCTCTGTCTCCTCTGCCTCTGAGTTGAGACCAAAAGCCCTAGAGACTGTCTGGGCTCTTTGCTTCCCACCGTTCCTGCAGGGCTCGGGAAGGAGCCTGTCTCTCCCACGGTGCACAATCCAAATGCTGGGAGGAGACACCTGCCTTGTCGTGACTCCTCCATACCCTGTCGCATATGGGGAGGTCTAGACAGTTTCCTCCCATCTCTCCTGCCTTCCTCTGGCCGCTTGCGATGCCAGGGGACTCATCCTGCACTACGGGTGCAACTGTGCCGGTGTGGGCTGTGTGACCGGCCTCGGGGAACCCCAGTTCTGCCCTGGGCTCAGTGTGCTGACGGGAGACTCTGTCCCCCACCGAAGCCAGGAGATGTTTTGGGTGGGTTGGTGTGGCACACACAGGGGTGCGGTTCCCAAGGTGGGCTTCTCCCGTGCTGTCAGGGAGGGGGGTGCGAGGTCTCACATGCTGCCGGGACGCCTGCCTCTGTGTTTGCTCTGCAGGGGTAGAGGAGGGGGAGGAAGGCACCGCAGGCTGTGACTCGCTTTCTGACAACGGAAGGGTGGCTCTGGGTTTTGTGGCCAAAGCCTTCACCCTTGGTGGCCATGATGGGAGCTTGGCGAGCTGCCCCCATGGGGCTGGGGGCTCTCTGGGAGGGTCTGACATGTCCATGTCCCGCTGGAGGGGCAGCAGTGGGGGCTGGCAGGGAGAGGGGAAGGGCTCTGCAGCTGCAAGGGCAGTGGCTGTTACACAATGTGGCTGTCTGTTGAAATTCAGGCGGTGGTACATGCCTTGTGGTTATCACCCGAGGTGATGCTGCCTCCGTTGCCTTCTTGCCTCCGAGCCACCAGTTTCGCTGTGGTGGGAGGAGGATCCAGACTTCCCCCTTTGGGCAATGCCCTTACAGTAAAGCAGGGCCTGCTTCCTTGCTGTAGCCTGAAAAGCAGCTTTGTAAAATTCACTGTAAGGGGGTTTCTTTCCCCCTTCCCTCCTGCACCTTAGCACAAGTGGGGTCCTCTCGCTCCCCTGCACTGGGGTTTGTCGTGGGGCTGAGCAAGCTGGTGCCTTTTATGTGAGGTGGCTTCAGAAGGTGGCGTCCATCGCCTGGATGCGCTGGGAGGAAGGATGGGCTTTGGCTTGCAGCATCAGACTCAGCCGATCGGCCCAGCAGGCAGGGTGACTGCAGTGGCAGCGAGGGGGATGCCACACAGTGCCCGGGGGTGTCGGGGTGTTGTAGGTGGGAGTCCCTGTTAACTGTTCTGCACTGTACTCCCCACCCACCCTTCACATGAGGTAGCTCATCTCTTTTTTTATCCAGCAGCAGGACATCCCAGAGGCAGCCAGGGTGCCCAGCTCACTCGGGCTCTTAGGCTCTTTTTTTTTTTTTTTCCTCCTCTCCCCCTTTGTTGCATTTTTGCTGAATGTGAAGGATTTCTGCCCCTCACCCAGCTGCGCTGCCTCTGAATGACAAAAGCAGTTGCTGTTTGCTGCATTTCTGATTTTTCCGGTAAGTGGGTGGGCAATGCCCGGAAAGCCCTGCTCTCCCCACTGCGGTACCCACACAGGCACGTCTTCCCCCGGTGCCTTCCTCCTGCCTCTCCCTCCCAGGTCTGTGCACGGTGGCAGCCCAGGGATCTGCCATCCTCCTCCTGTTGCACTCCCCCTGCAATAGCAGCTCCACATGGCGAAGGACTGAAACCTCTGATGGTGAGCGTGGCGGAGGCCGGCTGTAGCACACCCTGCTCCTTCTCCATGCCCTGCTCAAACTCGGAGAACACCGAGATGGAAGCAACCACTGCTAAACCTCCGGGAGCTTTTTGCCCACTCCGCATCCTGGAGGGGGGGCAGGTGGAACGAGTGCGAAGGCCGGCAAGGAGGCAACCTGGAGAGCGTTCCCCTTCACCTGCTCGGTCTATAACTGGAGCACAATTTACTTTACCACATGTACTTTTCTTGTCTCCCCAGTCCCTCTGTGGCACTACAAGGCAGGAGAGCAGGCAGCTGTGCCGGAGGGTGCTTTCTTCTGTGGTGACAAAGTCTCCTCTTAAGTTGCCCCATGAACGTGGCAGAGCCACGAGGTTGCTCATGGGCGATGGAGGCTGCCGCAGCAGCAGGATGCTGTGGGTTACCTTCTCCCCAGAGGCGGGCAACTGCTTAAACAAACAAAATGAAACCCGCTGCTGCAGATTAGGAGAGGAAATTGCTGAAGTACTTCAGTTTTGAAGCAGTTTCTGGGCCAGGCAGGGTGGATCTGGGTGCAGAGGCAACCTTCTGTGCCCGCTGGCGCTGATGCTCAGGGCTCAGTGGGAAGGGAGGTGGCTGGGTGGCTATAGTGCTTAGGGTGGCGTGCACCCACGCAGTAATGGCCTTTGGAGCACCACTGTGACTCTAAAGCAACTAGGTTATTCAATGTGCAATTGCAAAAGCAGCAAAGTGACAGGAAAAGCCTGCAGGCGCCTGCCACCTCCAGTGACTTGGGAGCAAACCTGGGATGCCAGCCAAGGGCTCCTCCATCCTAAGGGGACCTGGTGGCCTCCCTGCGCAGCCCACTGTGCTCCTCGGACATGCCTGCCGACACCAAGGTGAGCTGTCCCCAACTTTCCCAGCCCCTCCTTCCTTTCTGACTGAAGGGGCAATTCTCCAGCCCTGCTGCAGAGGCAACAGTTCGTGGGTCTCTGCCCCCTGACATGCCAATGGGATGAGTAAGAGCTGGGCTGAGGGTGTGTCCTCCTCTTAATTGGGCTTCAATTGCAAACCCAGTTCAGGGACATCAGCTGTTCCACCCTTGGCAACTGCGCAGTGTTTGGTAAAAATAACTTTTCAAGATAAGCTTTTTTTTTTTAATTCCTTTTTTTTTTTTTAATGTTGTAGAAAGTTCCAGGAGTTCAAACACACTCAAGAGGCAGGACCAGTCCTGCCCAGGGTGGGAGGAATGAGCAGGCTCTTGGTCCTACCTGGGAGGACTTTGGTACCTGGGAGGAGATGCTGCTTCTGGTTTGTCAGACCCAGAAACTGCGCTGGGCTCTAATCTATCCTAGGTTTGTTTTCTGGGCTGCTGTCCCTCTGGCCCTGGCCTGATGTAGTGTGCCAGAGGGATTCTCTGAAGACCTGCATCTTTAGTAACGCTTAGTTTAAGCCATAGCTGTTTCATACATATGTATGTGTACTTATTCTCCTGGTCAAACCCAGGCTTACTGGACCCTGTTTCCTTTCCTCCCAGGCAGTCACTTATTACTTGAGCATCCCAGAAAAGGGCCCCAGCCCCCTCTGTGTGCCCTGCTCCCACTCGGGCTACAAAATGCTTCCAGGTCCTGCTGTGCCTAAAGGCAGGATTAGGATGAGCCATGGGAAGAATCAAGGTCACTAGCAAAGCCCTTTAACTTGAGTGGACTTCTGCTTTCAAATTTTAGTTTAATTTTACCCATGCAAAAGTTTCTTGAAAGGGAAAGATTGTGTGGCTTCTGCATACAGACCTCTTCATTCATGCCGTTTCACTAAACATATAGGAGAAAAGGGACTTTTAAGAAAAATATCAGTGCTCAAATTGTAGTATGAAAGTTTTGAGACTTAGCGAGAGAGGGTCCCTTTGTCTGTAAACCAACTGCCCAAATCTGTTCCTCTGCATGCAGCTTGTGCATCGCCGTTGAGCTGTGAATGAGCCCAGCGCGGTGGCTGGGTTTCTTGGCCGTGGTGTCGAAGCTGAGATCGTGGGGCTCTGGCTGTGCTGGAAAGGAGCTGTCAGTTGATTATGTTGCTCAGATAAGTCAGTGATGGGAGCTAGCAGTGAATTTTGCGTGTTCCTGTGAGGTGTAGTTGCAACTGCCTGCGGATTGAAAACTAAAATGCCAATAGTGCCTAATCCCTGGGATTTATAACAGCTTTGAGGTGGCAGCAGGAGGGAGAGCTAACATTGCTGCTGTATCTCCCCCACCGGCAGCCCAGCACGGCAGAGGGGCTGGGCAGCCTTTGGCGAGGAAGTCCCTGGATTTCTTGTGCGGAGGAAATTGTTATAAAGAGGATGTTTGCTCCAGCCCCGCTCCAGGCCACTTGCTGCAGACCCGCTCAGGCCCCCCTCACCTGGACGCCGAGTGGAAGGAGGAGGTGTGGGTGCTCCCCCAGCTCTAACTGGTGTGAAGGAGCCGCTTTCAGGATGTCAGCACTGGGGCAGAGACCTCCACAGGTCTCATATCTTTGGTTCACAAGACCACAGGAGTTTGGTTTTTTTTTGGGGACCGGCTGTGTGAAACCAGTTTCACGGTGTTGCTGTGGCTCAGCAGTGAAGCCCTGTGCTGGGTCCCAGGTCTTGCAGGTCGCAGGGGCATTGCTGGGGGTGGCCGAGCACAGCGCAGGCAGCAGCCCGGTGCGGCGTTGAGAGCCGAAGTGCAGGACTGAGGTTGGCATTGTCACTAGAGCGGTTACCGCTCCAGATGCGGCTTGCGGGACACCTCAGTAAAGGAGTACTCAGCCCATGTATCGAAGCACATGGAAACAGTCCTAAGCAAAGAATTAAACTCTTTGCAGCTCTTGGGTAAATCACCAGCCTCCTGGCTGCAGAGATGCAGCAGGCTCTTGTCAACAGCTCTCTTCTAGGATCCTCCCAACTTGTTCCTCATCAAGGCCGGAGTGGCAGGCTGCATCCCCAGGGTGTCAGCGACCTCCCAACCGTCCCCTCCCCACTGCACATCTGAGGAGGGTGCCTGCACCCCCTCCGCGAGGTTCCTGCATCCCCCAGGCTCGCACACCAGGCCTACCTTCCTACCTGCTTCAACGGTAAAATGTTTTTCAGGCTGGCCTTGCTCCTGGAAAGAAGTGTGCGTGGTGTATGAGCTATGGGATTGCCAGTTGCATTTTAAATCACGTTTTCTGGGCTGAAATGAGCCTATTAGGTTTCTGGATGTTCAGACAATCTGGCCACGCCCGTAATTATTCTTTGGCATCTCTGCCTTTGTTAAAAATGCATATTTTTAAGTTTTCTGTATTTCCAGTATTCCCACTGGCTGGCTTGCAGCCTGCTGTGCCTGCATAAACATACACAGTCATGCTGGTTCAGATGGACTGATTTCCCTAATTTTCTTATTGCTAGTCTGCAAACCTGAATAAAACTTTGTGAGATTAAATGCATCCCACACACATCCAGAGTAGGATGCATTGCCTTTTGGCCCTTCCCCATTTAAAACCTCCATGTGTCTGACCAGAGCACATTGGCTGTGCCAGCTGTGCCCCTGGTAGGAAACCTCAGCACGGCATCTGCCCAGGGGGGGACTGCATTGGGCTCCTGGGGGCTCTGCTGACTGGGGCAGCTGTGGCTGTCACCCAGCTGGCTGCCTTCTGTGTGTCTCACCCCTCAAACTTAAAATGACGTTTCTCAATCTGGAGGCTGTGTGAGATACCAGGGGACTTCGTTTAGTTGGGACATACAAAGAAGCAGAAGCTGTCAAGCTGCTTGCTGAGCGTTAGCAATGAAAGCACCCAAGTCACCTGAATGGCAAAGGCCGTGTTAGCAGTTGATTTGGTCTGGGTTGTTTGAAAGTTTGGGACTGTTTAAATTCAAGAGCTGAGCCTGGTAGCACAGACAAGCTTCTCATCAGGTCTTCTCTACTGATTGAATGTAAGGGAGGCTGTTGCCTGAACCCGGAGACCACCCTCTTTGGGCAGGTGAGTTCCTGAGGTGCCTGGATGGGTAGGAGAAGGAAAAGATTGCTCATGTGAAACAAATGAAACCTTGGACTATGATTCAGTGATGAGACAGGATCGTTTGTAAGGGCAGGTTTTCTGCCAGCCAGAGCAGTGCAAAGCTGTGATACTCAGACGTATGTGGGATCGGGTCTGCGCTGTCTTTCTGCAACCACTGCAAACCCTGCGCCATGGGCTTGGGGAATGCAGCCAGCGGCCACTCACTCTTGGCTGGTCTGGGCTAGTGGCAGGTTGGATGGTCTGGCAGAGGGCAGGTCCCACAGGCGGGGTCGTGGTATCGCTGCGTGGAGGTACCGTCACCAGGCTGGCTGTGCCAGCAGAACCCCACACATCCCCTCAGCCTCCCAGAGTGATGAAAAGCCCCGTGCGCTCCCAGCTGGCAGGTTGGCATTGGTGTGGGTCTTGTTTGGGGTTTGCTTCTGGCACTTTGGGCTCTGAGGAGTCCAAGAAGGGCTGGTGTCCGCTGGTGGTGTTAGTCTGCTCTGATGAACATGATGAGGAACGGTATGAAAATAATTGGTTGAAATGAGCCTCCTAGAGCTGTATTGGGGTGATGATGGGGCACAGGGGTGCAGTTGGGGATCTCTGTGCCTGGGCAGACCACGGCAGGAGGCAATTCTTGCCTTTCCATTTGCTAGTGAAGCTGCTGATGCTCTGGTTCAAGGTATAAACTCAGGCAAGAAAAAACATGCTGACATAGCCCATTTGTGCAGGGGCTCTGCTGGCTTCCTCCCTGCCAGGCTCCTGCTCAGCTCCGAGTCAGCACAGGTTTGTTCTCCTGAATTGAGAATGGTTCAAATGTCTTCCCAATTGCTTGTATCCATCTGCCTGCTTCAAATGCTTCCCCAGCCCTGGCCTCTGGTTATTCTTCTCCGTTTTTTCCAACGGTGCCTGTGTCTCACTGCTCAACCTGCCCGGGTTTCTTTTCTCAGCATTGTCTCCCTTCCAACTCTTGGACCTGGGCCAATTCTTGCAGAGCAATTCAAGGTTTGCTGCGTCCCAGCACCTGATCCCGCTCTCCCTTCTCCAAAACAAAGCAGCTATGTCTTCCACCATGGTCCAGGTCGATAACAGCATTTGCTTTTCCCGTCTGTAGGAACTGTGGGACATAAGGGTGGGATGTGGCTTGCCTGGAGATGCAGGATTAGACCATGGGAAAGAGGGAGCTTGAATCTTCCCCCCTGAGCTCCTGGTCAAGTGCTTAGAGCTGTGCTGAATAACATGACCTTTGCTTGAAGGGCTTAGAGAGCTGCACTGGTAAACACCGCCTTCAGTCCTTGTCCTCAAAATAAAATCTGGCATTTCACCTCTCCGGTATGTTGCCCTGTGTCACCTCGACAAGGAGAAGAGCTTGTTGGGGAGGTGAAGCATCTCTTCTCCCACGTAACCCCTGGCTGCTTGAAATTTTAATGTTTACCAGCCTTGTCTGCCCTGAAGACAAGCAGGACTGGCACCGAGCCTCATGCTGGGAATGGCTCTGGCTGAGTTTGTGCAGAGGTGAGGGGGAAGAGGACCTGCATCCCTCAGGTGCTGGGGAAGGGCCCACCCAGTGGGTGCCCCCCACTCTGTGGGGGGACAGCAGGAGCCAGGCAGGCAGATGTTGGGGACTGGCAGAATTCTGTGCATGTCCCTGGGAGAGAAACGGCATCAATCTAGTGAATGTCCTTGACCTCTTTATTGACAGTTTCCCCTCAAATTGCTCAAAATCAAGAGAGCAATGAACTACTGAGCAATGGGGAGGGGGAGGGTGGAGTGAAATAAAGACCCGATAGCCCTCCCCATCTCGCATCTGCCAAAGAAAATCCTGCCTGATTTCTCCCAGCCACGTCAGCTCCCAGCTATGACAGCCATCTCATCCTGTTGGCAAAGCTGCTCTCTGGAGCAGCCCTCGCTCCGGAATGCAATGGGAAGAAGCGTAAACAGAGAGGAAGCCGGAGCTGAAGCTGGCTGCTCGGGTGGGTGTCCAGGTGTGGCTGCTGGGGGTGTTGCAGCAATGGGACGGTCCCTCTGAGATGTGGGCTGCTGTGGGCGATGTGCAGGATCTGGCCCCAGGGCTTGGCTGATCCTTGGTGCTGGGGATGCCTGGAGGATGTGTCCTGGGGAGTGCCGAAGCCTCTGCATCCCTATGTGGGGAAAAGGGGCGGCTTTGCCATGTGGGGAAGGAAAACCCAACACTTCTGTCTCCTCTTTCCTACCTGGTGGGATTTGCTCAGTGAGATGCAGACCTGACTTTAATTCCTCTCTCTTTGTTTCCCCAGATCATGATTGAGTTCTGCCCAGGCGGGGCGGTGGATGCCACCATGCTGGGTGAGTGCGGCGCAGGGTGCTGAGCTCTTCCTTGTTCTCAGGGTGATGCCCACAAGGTGTTTGTAGCCTTCTGGCACGCTTTCAGGGGCACCCTTTGGACAGATGGCAGACATGGGTGCCCCAGCTTCTCCAGCTACTGTTTCTCTCCCATGAGTTTGCCTATTTTCATACCTGGAGCAGAAGGTGTGGCAGCCCTGGGGGGTTTCCTGAGCTACTTTGATGTCCTTTTGTGATTTAAATGCTGCCGGCATCAGCAGATCACAAAGCGTGGGGAGAAGGGAGAGTCTGGCTGAAGGGGAAAGATGACTTTAAATATTTATTAAATATTTGTCTGCTGGAGGCACTGCGTGCTTGGGATTCTGTTCCCACAGCTTTCCGGGAAGGGCAGCAGGGCTAAGATGTTTGATCCGGGCACCTGTTGTGATGAATCTCCCAGGATCTTCTTGCTGACTTCTCTGTATGGTGAAGCAGCAGAGCATCCGAATAAACTGCAGTTTGCAGCAATTCCAGGAATCTTCCCATTTTTAACTTCTCCCTTCCCCATAGAGCCACTGGGACTTGGGAGTGTGTGGGTGTTCCCCAAAACAGCCCTGGCTGTTGCCACAGCCCCTCTGTGCCAGGGCTGTACAGACCCTGGGGGGGGTGACATCCCTTCTGCATGGCGAACGTGATGCTCTGACATTCTCTTGTCTGGCTCCCCTGGGACAGAGCCGTGTCTCCCCAGGGGTTACTCCCTTTCCGCTCTGATATTTCCAAAGGCCTAGCTTTCTTTTTATTTCCAGGAAAAGTATGGACTCAAATTTGTCATCTTTGATTCAACCCCTAAAACTTGTGCCTCCTTTAGGGAACTTCTTTAAAGCAGGTCCAAATCACTGCATGAAAGCATACCTTTTCTGAAGGGCTGGAGGAGATGATGCCTTTCCCCTAGAAGACCTCAACAGGGGTGCCCTGTCTCTTGGGACATGAAAATCCCCCTGAGGATTTGTGGGGCTGTGTCGATGGCAGTCGGTCTCTGGAGGACCTGGGAAGGGGGAACATAGAAAACCATGAGCAAGTGGCCTGGCTGTAGTGCTGTCGCCCCCAGAATGAGGGGCAGGAGGAGCTGCGAGTTGGAGCTCAGGAATGCTCCCTGATATTAGTAAATTCAGAGTTGCCGAATGCTGCATGTTCCACCTCCCCATCCCCACCAGCAACTGGCATTTGCCTTTGAAATCTTTTGTACAAAACCTGTGGGCTGCTGCACCTTCACTTTTGCCAGATGCTTCAGGGAGAGTAAAAATCATCAGCTTCCACCAGAGCAAAGGAGATCTTGGTGAGGAAGAGGAGGAACAAAGAGGCTGGGGGATGCTGGGTCAGCCAGTGGTTAAGATCCTCACTCTTGAACGAGCATCTGTCCCAGTTGCTGGGGTCCATCCGTCAGCCCCCATCCCGGCCGTGCAGTTTGGGCGATTGGCGTTGTCGAAGGCTTGGTGTGCTCTGCTGCATGCTCAGCTCTGCTGGAGGAGGGATCTGCACTGTGAGGGCTTGCGGAGGGAGGGAAGCTCGGACGATGCCAACCATCTGGAAGTTTGATGGTTTGCAGAACTGTTGCCTTTGAAAGCGGTCTCAGATGGTGAAGGTGGCTGAGCAGAGCTCAGCAGGGAGGTCACGCCAGTGGTCGCGTGTCCCCACAAACTTCAGAAATAGGGATGGACAGCAGGGTATGAACTGGTGTGCTGGTACCTGGTGCTACCTGAAAAAACAGCTCAGAGCAGTGGGTAGGGATAATGCTGGTGAAGATTTTATTGCTTGTTGCTTCGGGAAGTGGCGTGTCCCTGATGGATGTACAAGGAGGTGGGCTGCGTCTCTGCGGCAGGGGTAGCTCCCTCAGGGACAAGAGCACGGCTGCATGCAGACCTGCCGAGTGTTCACGCCCGTGTTTGACCCTGCTGCCGCCTGCAGCCAAGTTCAGCTCTCTCCTCTCTGCAGCATCACCCCCACGCTGGGTGAGACTCAGCTTACCTGCAGGGACCCATTTCCCAAAGCGGCAGGGAACTTGCAGTTCAGACCCTGTCGCAGGCATGCCTGGCTTCCCCTCCTCGTCCCCCTCATACGCTATTCCTGGGCCAGATGCCTCAGCCTTGCATCCCCGGGAGGGAACTGTAAACCAGCAGCTCCAAGCAGGCAGGCATTGCACTATAAGTGCTGGCTTAGGGAATAAATTACCCTAACAAGCTGATTTGCATTGGTCTCCTGCTGCTTTGACACGTGGACAGTGGTTTTCAAATGGTCTGCTGGGTAGCCCATGCCTTCCTGCTGCTCAGGTGGAGCATCGCTTGAATCCCTGTCCTGTTTAACGGCTTTCTCCCTCCCTGCAGAGCTGGACCGCGGCCTGACCGAACCTCAGATTCAAGTGATTTGCCGCCAGATGTTGGAAGCTCTCCATTACCTCCACAGCAAAAAGATCATCCACCGTGACCTAAAGGCAGGCAACGTGCTCCTTACCCAGGATGGAGACATCAAGCTGGGTGAGCTGCCCGGCACAGGAGCGTGGCAGGCTCTTGCTCAGCCAAGCTCGTTGGGAGAGTGGCCGTGGGCGATGGTGATGCTTTGTGACCATCCTATGCTAAAGACAGCCACGTGTTGCTGGGAGCTGGACTGTACTGTTTGGCTGTGCCAAAGCAGGGCAGGGATTGAGGGATGCTCTCTGCCTTCTGCCCTGTCTATGGGACATCAGCTGCTTGTCTGCTGGCTGCTGAGCTCAGGCAGGAGAAGGTGGGGGAAAATTTTGTATGGTTTAGTGGGAGGCCAAATCTGCCATCGAGCTGTGTGCTGTGCTTTGCCCCCAGCTGGGCACCAAGACTCTCCAAGCCACAGCCATGCCCAGGCCTTTGATGGACTTTCCTTTTGTGAATTTGTTTAATCTCTCTTTGAACTTGATTTTTATGCTTTTTGGCCTGCTGAGCATCCTGTGCAGGGTGCCAGTTGGCAGGGCTGGGAGCTGGAAGAATTTGTCTTAGCTCTAGAGCAGGTCTGGTGGTGACAGGACGAGTTTTGCCAAAGGGTTGCTTTGCCAACTCGCTATCAGCTTGAGTTAAATTGGCATCCAGCTACCTGCTGGGAGATGAGAAGGTAGCTTTGTCTGTAGGGACTGGTCAGAAAGGTGCAGATCTCCTTCTGTACTCTGACAAGGGGTGCCAGCAGCCATGGGTTGTTCTTGGGATGTGTCTGTGAGTGCTGATGAAGATCAGCCAGCCTGGGAAGATGGAAACCTTCTCATGACCATGGGTTGCGCTCCACTGTAAAAACACTCCGCTGGCTGGACCAAGGCAGACCCGCAGTCAGGGACACCCTGAGCCCAGGGTGCAGATGGATAACAACTCCTCCAAAGGTCGTTAGGGCCATCTCAGAGAGCAAATGGACCTGGAGTGGGCTCAGTAGCCTCTGCAGGTCTTACCAATTTGATTTGGGTTGGGTTGGCTTCAGCACTTCTCTATAAAGGGACAAAATCAGGGAAAGGCATCACACAGTGGCTGCTGTACATGGGGCTGAAGGGAAGAGAAAGAATCTAACAGCACTTTGGTTCTTCTGGTGTAAAATAAGACTCTTTACTATGAAATAGCAGTCCTGAAAGTGATCTGCCACGGAGCTGCTTTTGTTTGTTTGTGGAAAAGATCTCGACTTCCCTCTGGATGTGTGGGATTTGGGTTACAGTAGGGGTGGCTTGTTATGCCCATCTTATAGTACATGGGAGGGGAAGGTCCCTGGTGGTTCTGTACCCAAAAGCAAATTTAATTTCTGATGCTCAGTTTAGAGGAAACAGCACGCTGTATCATGTTCTTGCCTTAAATGTGTGTTTGCTTTTAAATCTGCATTTCAGCCAAGTGTGCTAATTCAGAAGGATCTTTAAGTTTTCCTACGGCATCTAACATTACTGCTCTTTGCAGCTGACTTTGGAGTGTCTGCCAAGAACATGAAAACCTTGCAGAAGCGAGACTCCTTCATTGGGACTCCTTACTGGTGAGTGACCTGCTTGCTGAGAAATCCCATGTTTATAAGGAGCTTTACTTTTCTGAAGATCAGACTCACTCAGAAGCAGGGAGCTGATGGCCTTTGGGATGTGTTGGACCATAGTGCCTTACTGAGCATGGGTGGGAGGGTTTTAACAAGGAGTCTTGGCCATTGTCCACATGTGCATGGGTTTCCCTCACCTGAAGGGAGCTGTGAGCACCCTCCATGGTGCAGGAGCGTTGCCTTGTGCCAGTGTGCCCAGAGCCAGCCGAGGGGCCACCATGCTCCAGGCTTGGAGGAGCGAGGGACACACGTGTGCTCGTGTGTGTGCGCTCCCCACTCCCCGCAGCCTGGCGGTGGTGTGGGCTTTGAAGCAACTCCAAGCACATGGGAACAACTCCTTGCTCCAGAAATGCAATCTCTAAATCACCCGACTTGCTGAAGGAATGGAATCGGCGAGGATTAATTTATTGTCTGAAGCAACATCCTTGCCAGATGTCAATGGCCTGGGGGTTTCCATGGGCTGCCTGGGCTGTTGCAGCTGGTCTGCAGAAGAGGGAGGGGGTTGGACCCCTTAGAAAAGACGCTGCTTCTTCTGAAACCCAGAGCTAGGAGGAAAGGCTGTTTTTTATTGCAGAGTTGTGGATTATTTAAAGCATTTAATTGCTGCTGCAAGGCTCACATTGTGTGGCTGTGGTGTCATCCCTCCCCATCCCTGCTCCTTGCTCTGCACCTTGCAGGATGGCCCCGGAGGTGGTGATGTGCGAGACGATGAAGGACACTCCGTACGACTACAAGGCGGACATCTGGTCCCTGGGAATCACGCTGATCGAAATGGCCCAGATCGAGCCGCCCCATCATGAACTTAACCCCATGAGAGTCCTGCTGAAGATTGCCAAATCTGACCCTCCCACACTCAGCTGCCCTTCCAAATGGTGAGGTGTTTTGAGCAGCAGAGTACGCATTTCCCAACTTATACGGTATTTCAAGAGCAGAAAAAATAGTCTTTTCTAGCAGTATTGTTTAATTTGAGAACCCAGTGTAGGATTCTAGCAGTATCCTAGGTCCAGCTGTGTGCTAGGGGCCTGGAGAGCACTGCTGGCCAAAGGCAGGCTGCTCACCGCTGCCTGTGCCGTGGCCGTGCTGACGGTGTGCAGGCAGCACGGGGGGAGCTGCTGCCCCCCCTCAGCACAGCTGAAGCCAGGGTGATCCCTTGGCTGTTTTCAAAACATCCTGGTTTTGTATAAAAGGCAAATTTTCCTCTAAACCTAGAGATGGCCAAGAGCTCCAGAATTTCTTTCCTGGAGTCTGGGAAGCCTCTTCTGCATTTAAAAAGATCCAATCAGTTAGGTGTTTTTTTTTTTAATTATGATAAAACCTGCTGCATGGTAGCTAGCAGTAAATTACTGGGGGAGCACTGGAGTCACAAGCATTATAGTGGTTCAGGTAGCAGGCAGGAGCCTGCTGCTAAAATCCAGCAGGCAGGGTGGGAGTGCTTCTTCTGGAGCAGCTCAGAAGCCAGAAGTGGATCAGGGACATGCTCTGTATCTGAGCTACGCTTTGCAGGCTGAGGGTGCCCTCCTATGGGGTTCCTGGTCCTTCACAGCCGTCCTTTCACACTGCGGCTTTGGGGATGGGTCCTGGAGCATCCTTGTCCACAAGCAGCTCCACCCATGGGCTCCCTTTGGAGGATAACTTCTGGTGTCCTCTCCTATCTCTCTACCTTGGCCTTGGGGCACAGTGGCTGGCACTCAGTCCCACCATGTGTTGCCATCACAGGCAAGGCAAAATCTAGTCCCTCACTTGGCGACATTGCTGATTTTCTTACAAGTAATCAGAATAACTCAGCACAGGGCTTCCTATGGTAGGAGTGAAACAGTGATTATGGCCAGCTGCAAACTGGGACAGAACCTGCAAAGGGATTGAACAGATGCCTGTGGCATTTGAGACCTTTTTCATCTTCTGAACTTCTCACCAATGACTGTGTTTTAAGGTCCCTGGAGTTCAGAGACTTCCTGAAGACGGCGCTGGACAAGAACCCGGAGACCCGGCCCAGTGCTGCCCAGCTGCTGGAGGTAGGGACCAGCACCAGCCCCTGGGCTGGGTCTGTGGCTGGGGTCTGTGTCCGCCTGGGTCTGAGAGTGTCCGAACCACCTGCATCTGTATAGCCTGATTCTTCTTAAGGAGGGTAACAAAAAGAAAGGTGTTTATGGGTCCTAGACTCGTTTCAGATTATTTTTGTCTTATTTAGAAAGTTCGTAGTACTTCTCAGGCACTAAAATGCTCCAAAAAGGAACAGCAATGTTTTTCCCTTTGGAGCAAACTGCAGAGCCCCTATGGACACCAGCTGGAATAGAAAATGGCACCCGTTGCTTAAAAAAGCCCATGTGGCAGCCAGCATGGATTATACCTGATTATCCCAGATTTAAATTCAACTCCTTTCCTTTCCTCCTGTCCCCTTCCAAAATAATAGCAAAAACCTGGAAGACTCTTTTCCCCACTGACTGCAGATGCTCTTGCTCTGCAGCAGAATCACAGATTTGGTTTGGTTGGAAGAGACCTCTGGGATCATTGAGTCCAACCTTTGCCCTAACACCATCATGTCAGCTAGACCATGGCACCAAGTGCCACATCCAGTCTTTTCTTAAACACTTCCAGGGATGGCGACTCCACCACCTCCCTGGGCAGCCCATTCCAATGCCAGCGCTGGCACACTGGCTGCATGTTTCCCATCCCGCATCGGAGTGAGTGGGAAGAAGCATGCCATGGCCTCTGCAAACCAGAGGGACTCCCCAGCCTTTCACTGAAGCTCAACACAAACATCCCATTGAGTGCACTGAGCGGTTTGAGCCCGATTTCAATTAAACCTTCCCCCATGCTCTGTTTACACCCAGGGATCCTGCAAACTGGCTCTTGCCCTGCTCCTGGTGGCACTCTGTGGGCTCGGATCTGCACCCCGGAGCTCAGCCTGCCTGCAGTGAGGGGGGATGTCTCATCTGCAGTGGCAGCCCCTTGTTTAAATGTAGCTGGTGCGTTTGTTTGGGGGACGTTGACATAAAGCAGCTTTGCAGAGCACCACACTTTGAGTATCTGTGTGCAGAGCTGGTGCTTAACTTCGGCATTGCGTTCTCTCGTGTTCTCCCTCATACGCACAGCGTCTATCTGGAAATTCATCTGGGAGGGTTAAGCCTGATGATATCGGAAAGAACCATGTCCTTGGGTCTTTGTGGTTGTTTTAAAGCAAGAAGTGATCCTTGCCACCACCGTCCCTGTGTGCTTGCTCGGCTGTAAGCTCATGAGGTCTGTTTTCCGACCACCTCACACATGTGCATTGTGCTTGGCTCTTCAGCATCCCTTCGTCAGCAAGGTGACCAGCAACCGAGCCCTGCGCGAGCTGGTGGCCGAGGCCAAGGCTGAGGTGATGGAAGAGATCGAGGACAGTCGGGACGAAGTGGAAGAAGATGACTCGTCGGAGTCTGCCTCGGTGAGTGTTCCCACCCCTGTGTTAGCAAATTTGCCAGTGCGGCTATGGTGGAGG
>NW_009622823.1:37836-41737 GCF_000690535.1 Cariama cristata
ATCTTTTCTAGGCTCTAAAAGGCTGGTTTACAGCTATTCTGGGCCCCATCAGGTGGAGGGAGAAGCCGTTGCTTGGCCAGGGAGGGTCTGTGGTTTTTGGTGGCTGCCAAGGGCACAGAGAAACAATGATGCTGGTGGGTGGCCCAGCTGCCCACTCTTAGGAGGGCTTTTAAAAAACTTAAAAAAAAAAAAAAAAAAAAAAAGAAGTCTGGAGAAGCCGGAGTGGAAGCAACGCCAGCAGCACGTGGTGCAGCGGTGAGGCACCACCTGCCCTAGGAAGGAGCTGGACAAATCTGGCCCTGAGCTGAGCCCTTTGAAGGAGACATCTCAAGGCTGCCTGGGCAGCTTTGCTGGGCGATGTGCCTCGACATCCCTCATCTGTGGCGAAGAACAGTGGTTAATCCATGGTGGAGTTAGCCACGAGAAAAGGTGTTCGATATGCACACTCTTAGGCTGCTTCTTAAGAATTTGCAGGTTCTGGAGCCTGCAGCCAGCCAGTGTCCATAGTCCTTGGGACCACAAACATGGAGAAAGGTGGAAGTATACCAGGACAAATGTGCTAAAAGGGAAGATTTCCTCCCAGTAACTCTAGCTATGGGTGACTTTGCTCTGAAGTGTGGGGACTTGCAGCTCTTGGCGGTTGTGTTAAAGCTGTGGTGCAAAACCCAACACCTTCCCTTTGCTGTCTTTCCAGCCCCTCGGCAAGCACAAGCGGGACCCCTCTGAGGCAAGTCAGCTGAGCTTTGATGGGGAGAAGCCTCCGGACTCTTCCTTGCCCAAGGCAGTGAATGGGCCTGTGGGGACTGGCAAGGAGACCACAGATGGACAGAGCGATAAAGTCTCAGATGAAGGGATAAACAGTGACAGTGACAAACTGGAGAGCAACCACTCCACAAAAGCCCTTGCCAGCTCAGCCACCCAGGGCAAGCCAGACATCATCTCTCAGCCTGGCCAGCTGGGTAACTCAATGGAGCGGGACAGGCAGTCCAGGTCAGGCAGCAAGGAGCGGAAGAGCATCGGGGAGCAACTGGAGAGCAACTACCTGGAGAACTTCACAGAGGAGAAGCTTGCCAATGGGAGCTTGGATCCCCTGACTCCATCCCTTGGCAGCCGGTCCAAAGGGGATTCAGATTCTGGCAGTACTTCAGCCTCTGAAAGCATGGACCTCACCATCTCCCTGTCTGCTGACCTGTCCCTCAACAGAGAGAGTGGCTCCATCTCCCTGAAGGTGAGAGTGGTGGGCAGAGGGTGTGGAGAAGAAAGGGCAGCAAACCCCTGTTAAAAAGTGCTGAGGTGTTTTTTCCCTTTTTAGCAAAGTCCATGAAATTCAGATCCTTTCCTTGAGAGGCTGTGCATATGCACACTTTGGCCATAGCCCCTTAAACTCCTTTCTGAGAAAGCAGCTTGCTGTAGTCTAGATGGGGTTGATCTTTGGCTACAGGAGGAGAAAGTGACTTGCCCTTAGTCTACCCTGTGCTGGAAGGTGGGGAGCAGGTGAAGTAGGAGAGGACAGAGGGTCCGGGAATCTCGCTTTAGCATGGTGCTAAGAACCACCCAGGTGCCACCCCAGTGCTATTTGGTGAGACAGCTGGAAAGGCTGGCTGTGGTGCTTGTGATGTGAGCATCCAGGCTTGGAGCTCTGCAAATAAACACAGGGTCAGCAAGGAGGGAGGAAGCCCATCTCTAGGCAAAGCCTTCTGTGGCTTGTTTTCCCTGTCTATGGGGAAACACAGACAATGCCCAGCTGGGCTCGGGGCAGCACAGCACATGCTGCTGGGTTAAGCTGCGCCATGGGCATGTGTCATGTCCTTAAGTGAAGAAGCTCTTGGTGGAGCTGCTGCGGGTACAAGTGTCCTCTGCTTTCCCAGGCCACTGAAATCTAATGGAAATCTTATGTTTTGTAGCTATTTTGGGTCCCTGAGAAGTGTGAAGTAACTGTGCCGCTCACCTGACTTGTGCAGTCATACACAGTCAGAGCAAGGACAAGTATGAAGCCCAAAATGCAATTTCCTAAACTTTATCCATTGCCCATCACTCTGCTGCTCTTTCCTAGAACACCTAGCCCCAGGAGAAAGCTTACTTGGGCTGGTGCCTCTCTCAATTTTTCCAACCTGCCATACATCTGGCCTGGTTTCTGTCAGCAGTGACTTGCACGAAAACCTCCCAGGCTTCTTGGCTGTTGCTAAAGCTTTCTGGAAGCTGGGAATGCTTGTGAGCCAGAGCCGGCCAGGTCAGCGTGGCTTAGAGGAAGAAGCAAAATAACTGGAATGATATTTGTTGAGCTTCAGAAGAAGAAGTGTGTGTGACTTGAGGGGGCAGAGTGATATGTTGCACAAGATCTTTATCCAATTGCCTGCATGAGTGATAGCTTCCCGGCACAGAAACGTGCCTGAAAACTGTTCTCGGCAAAACTTTCCTCCCCTCCTGTCTCCTGCTGTGATCATGAGTGCCAGCAACCCCCTGCAGGAGCCTGCAATCAATCTGGATCCCTAATGAGGGAAGTGTGATGTTCTTGCATAGCAATTTAGCCCTCCTCACTGCCTTTCACATGACACCTGGTCTGCTTGAGGCCAGCCAAAGATGAATATGATGCCGTGTGTGTAATTGGTCCCCTAGAAGGGGAAAGGAGTTTTTTGGGTTTTATAGGGAATAAATCTCAAAGAGGTTGTCATGTTAGATCACGGTTTGAATGGCCCCAGCCAGAGGTAATGCTCAGAACAAACTAAATGGCATCTCACTGAGCAAGGTGTTCAAGTAGAGCTGTTCTCCAGGAGTGATGCTGCTGGAGAACACTGGGAAAGATGCTCTGCTGAAGCCTCTGCTTTGCACAGTGAGCTCTGAGTGCCTGGTGCTTCCCCAGGCACTGTGCTGTGCCCTCCTCACCCAGTCTCCTTGCCCAGCCTTAGATTCCTGAGGTTAAACTCACCTGCTCTGCCCTTGCCCATGTTCCTGGTGCTGTTGGGTTTCATGCACAGGGTGCCAGGCAGGTTGCAGCAAGAGAAAGGGCAGCAAGGAGTTAAACCATGTCTAGTTGTAAGCATTAACTATTACATGCTTTTTATCACAGGCTAAACTGCAAAGTTAAGGTGACTTTTATTACCAGATTCTTTTTCCAGTTGCTTATAGTTTAGTCCAAAAAAAAAAAAAAAGCTTTGGCCAAAAGTATCCAGGTCTCTCTTCTTTTTAGAAAGATTAAGGATAAGAAATCTACAGGTGAGTTTGGGAGGCTGCAGCTGGAAGAGAGACCAGTCAGAAAGAGGCAGAAGGAGATGGATAGGGTTTTGAAAAGGTAAACCAAGCATTCTCAGATACAAGCAGTGTTTTGAGTCCCCACTCTGAGCACACTTCACAGCACACATCCCAGTGTGCCTCCTCCAGCTCCCAAGGGTTTCAGCCAAAGCTGTGAACTCCCAGTACCCATGCAGGTCAGACTTCAGAATTTCAAGCTAGATACTCAAAAGGAGGAGTGTTCTCCAGAAACAGTTGTATCTGCAAGGATCTGTGGGGGGTACCTGTGGGTCAGATGGCCCAGGAGCCTTAAAAGAAACCACTGCAAGCTTCCTGTTGTGTGGAATCCTTGACACTGTGATTCAGGGGCATCCTAGCATCCCCCAACAGGCTTTGCTTCAGTTGGACACAGCGAGGAAGGGTCTTCAGGTGGTTGGGTCTCCTCCAAGTCAAGTTTCTGCAGGGTGGAAATAACACTGTAGTGCAGCGCGGTAGCAAGGCTGCGTGGCTTGAATGGCAGCTCCAAATCTACTGATGATTTTTGCTTGATATGATTTTCTTGCTTATGTTCTTCAATAACAACTGCATCAAAATTGCTCTGAGGCTGCCAGTTGTAGCACCCCATGCAACAAGCCGGGGAGCTGCTTCATGGCCTCCTCCTTTCCTTCCCTGC
>NW_009622823.1:41768-56437 GCF_000690535.1 Cariama cristata
TTCCCGGATGCACAAGAAGACGCTGAAACGCACCCGCAAGTTTGTGGTGGATGGAGTAGAGGTGAGCGTCACCACCTCGAAGATCATCAGTGAGGATGAGAAGAAGGATGAAGAGATGAGATTTCTCAGGCAAGTGGGTCACTGGGGATGGAGGGGAGGGCAGGTCGCCGAACTGGGGCAGGGTTTTCTTCTCTGCAAGCAAATCTACAAGCGATCTAAAGCCCTCTCATTTTCTGTCTTGGTGCTGCTTGGGCAGCACAACTGTCCAGTGTGGACATCACTTCTTTTAGCCTTCCCTTGGCAGAGGGCTTGCTGTACCCCATAAGCTGAGCTCTGTTTGCATGCAGGAGAGCGAGGGATGCATCTCAGGGATAAGATGCAGCAAGGCTGTGATGAGGAAAGCTTGTGCTGTGACTGGCTCTGTCCTCTGGGGACGACTGAATGTGTCTCCAAGGCTGTAGATGTGCTGGCTCAATGGAAATATGCACAGAAATCTTCTCAAGATGCTCCTCTTCCTTTGTTCTTGTATTTCCTCAGACTTCATTAACAGAAAGGCCAAGGGAGTTGTAAACGCCTTGAGCATCACTTTAATATTCATGGGTGTATCTTCGCTGCTTAAGGCTTTATTATTCCTTTGCGGATCTTATAGCTTTCAAACCTCCATGACCTATTCTCAGGAAGAGAAACTGCTGTTTCTAGCTCCACTACTATCAGTAGCAGCACTGAAATGAAAAGGCCCTTCAAATAATTAAAATACAAATTCTTTTACTTGATGCCCTATTCTAGACTTCCTTGTGCTGCTCTGAGGGACTCCCTAAGAATATTATCTACCCCAAGCACTACGTGTCCCTGTGGCAGCCTTATTCATAGGCCCTAACATCAGATCTACGCAGAAGCTCACTAGCTACTCATTTTTGTGCGAGAAGTGCATATAACCCAAATAAAACATGGGAAGCATGTGGACTAGCATACAGAGAATTTCCAGGCACAGCTGCTTTCTCCTGGTCCAGTCTCAGCTCTGGTGGCATCCCTGAAAAGAGGGTCCTTTTTAAATAGTGCCTAATCCATCTGCGAGGTGGGGGAAGAGGCAGAGAGGCTTGGGTTGGAAAGCATCAAGTCCCTGAACACATTTTGGGAGAAGTGGTTATTCCCCTGGGGCTAACTAGCAGGCACAATCAACTCTCCTGGCATCCTGAATTGCACTTTTAAGGGGTTTGTTTCTGGCTCTTTGGAACGTGCCAAGGCATTGATTTGAAGGCAAGATCAGAAGAGAGCACATCATATTGTGCCAGTTGATTTAATGAAGCTTGAGTTTGTTTTGAAAAAGGAAATCGTTCCCAAGTGCTTTTCCCAGGGCGGCCCCCAGAGAGGGTTGTACTCAATGTGTAAGGCTAATGCACGGCAATGGAGGTCACGGTGGGGATCCTGCATGGGGAAACTGCTGCTGTTCCTTTTGTATGGTATGTCAGTGATTTCCAGCTTGATCAGGCACAAATATGGCAGATGGGCTCAAACGCAACTGTCTCAGCAGAGGCTCCCTTTTACTGGATGTGAAGCTGGATGAGGGGAGTGATGCGATGTTGTGGTAGATAGCTCAGAATTTGGGAAAACTGCCCTTTCTGCTACCCAGACACGAGCAGAATGCAGAGCACAGGGGCCAGGCCAGAGCGGCATCAGCTTGGCCTGAACTGTGTTTTGAAAACCAGCGTGCACTAACCCAGCTGGCAGAATGAGTATTTTGGGTGCTGGCTGGGGGAGCGGTGCCTGCAGGATCACCTTAGGAGCTTTGACAGGGCTTGTTTGAGAAGCTATGAATGCTAACAGGCCTTACCTGTGAAAGCTGATGGTTTTCCAACAGTTACCATAATTAGCATCCTGCTTCCTCGCAGTGCTCTGGTGTCAGCTGGCATTTTACCTCCTGCCTGTGCTCAAAGCAAGTGGCAGGGTGCTACAGGATGGCTGTGCAGCTTTCATTCCTCACTGAAGTGCTCTGGTTATTGATTCTGCCATCTCTGTTCAGGCACATGCCTCTGAACTTGTCTGACTCCGTATTTCTCTCTCCCCCTCCATTTTAACCCTCTGCAGGCGGCAAGAGCTGCGGGAGCTGCGTCTCCTTCAGAAGGAGGAGCACCGAAACCAGGCCCAGCTCAACAGCAAACACCACCTGCAGCTGGAGCAGATGCTCAGGCGCTTTGAGCAAGAAATGACGGTACGTGGGCAGGGAAGGGGAAGCTCCTGGGTATCGGCTGGTTTGACTTCTCTGCAGATGCCTTGCAAGCCCTCACGCAAGGTGATGCTCTCTGGGTTGCAGCAGTCTTGGGGCATCATGAGGGAACAGGAGTGCTGAGGAACCTCTTTGGGATTTGAGGCTTGGGATGCGTTTGTGGAGGACAGAGGCTTTTGTGGGCATTAAGGACATGCAGCCTGCAGCTTGGGAAATGCTGCCTGCCATTGCCTGGCAGGGTGTCACGGGGAAAGGGTTGTTCTGGACTTTCCCTCTTCAATGATCTTTTCTTGCATGTCTGTTCACAGCTGCTGTGAGAAACAGTTTACAGTGCTGTTGTATTTCACAGGAAAAAAAAAACACCTGTAAATAAGAAAGCAATGTGGCCAACATGTGACAGTAGGAAACCTGGCAAGTCTTTGAGTGTAAACTGAATAAAGATAAACTGGGCTTACATACTTACTCCTTCCATGGGCAGCTTCCGTTGAAGTAAAATAATTTTATAGATAAGTCCCTTTAAAGCTTTCATGAGCCACCTATTAAATACCCTTTTATTAATTCACCTAGCATGTTAACCTAGCTAGTAACCCCATCCCCTCGCAGCAGGCTGGGAGCCATCACTCATTCATGTGCTCTGTCCTATTTCTACAGTCTTGATGTGGGACGTCTGTGAATTGCTGTCTTAGCAAATCACTTCTCATTTGTGAGACTTATTCACTGTACAGTGCAATGTGCAAAAGCCCCAAACCTGCTTCCTTTACCCTTTCCCTGGGACAGTTTGCAACCTGCTCTCACTGACAACCAGGTACTCCATCGCTGCAGTTCGTGGGGAGGGAGAGATCGGACACGAGGGTGCTGTCAGAGCGCGGTGCCCTCAAACTTGGAAATCCTTGTCTACAGAGAAAGAGTTGTTATGTTTGAGCTTCAGTGCCTGCTAATATTTGCCCAGGGCCATGGGTCCCAGTGGGATGCTGCAGATCAGAACGTAAGCAGGAGAAAGGCTTGAAGTGCACCAGCACTAGAACAAGTTCAAAAATGCTTTGTGCTCATGCTAGGGCTGGTTCTGCCCTGTGTGCTTTGTGGGGGGTTACTTGGAAATTTCTCTCCTCTGTAAAGTTTAGTAAAGAGGCTCACTCCATGCAAAGACACTCCCCGCCCCCTTTTTTTTTTGTTTTGTTAAAGTTTTGGAAGGAAACAAAGTGGAGAGGAGGCTGAGGTTGACCTCTGTTCCCTTCCTATACAGACAAAGAAGAAGTTCTATGACACTGAACTGGAAAACCTCGAACGGCAGCAGAAGCAGCAGATTGAGAAGATGGAACAAGATCACTCGCTGCGCCGGCGGGAGGAGGCCAAGCGCATTCGCCTGGAGCAGGAGCGGGACCATGTCAAATTCCTGGAGCAGCTGAAGCAGATGAAGAAGGAGGTAAAAATGGGGACAGGATGGAGGAAAGCTGGTTTCCTGCATCTGTTTCTTCCAGGAAAGCTTCAGCATTTCTCTATAGCAGAACTTGAGAGAGAAGCAGTTGCTGGTGTTTTAGCAGGAAGCTCTTGCTTTTCTTTGGTATATTTGGGTGTTTCCTGAGGTCCAGCTCTTTGGTTGACACTAGATGGGGTTGTTCTTGGCCTAAAGTTATCTGCTGATAAATCTCATTTCCCTCCCCAAAGGTCAAGAACGAGGTTGAGAAGCTGCCACGGCAACAGCGCAAAGGGAACATGAAGGTGAAGATGGATGACTTCGCCCAGAAGAAACAAACTATGGTAAGGCTGAGAAAAGATTGCCACAACGCCCAAGATTGGGCAGTGCCGAGTAGACAGAAGCATCCTTCCTCCTTGAGGGATTGGCAGTTTCTAAAACATCACCAGATGCTTTTCAAGTTGCGGCAGAACGAGGGCTCATGGTGGTACTGCTGTTTTCTTCCAGGAACAGGAGTTTTTGGCCAAGCAGAAGGAGGACCTGGAGCTAGCCATGAAGAATATAACCGCCCAGAACAAAAAAGAGATCTGCGACAAGGAACGCGACTGCCTGAACAAAAAGCAGCAGCTCATGAGAGGTGGGTGGTAAAGGCTGTAAAGGAGGAAAACAAATGCTGTAACGACGGGTTTATCCAATGCTGGTTCTTCCCACACAACAGATGCTGTGACAGAGTTGCAAGCTGGCAGGATAGGATTTAGAAAAAACAGCCTTGCCAGATCCTGTCTAAATGTTTAACAATAATAATACTTAGCACTTTAATCTTCAAAGTGCTTTACAAATACGAACCAATTAGGCTTCATAATTGCAAGAAATGATTCTCCAATATGGTTTGCAACCAATTTCTCTTGGAAAACAGGAGGTGAATGATCACCTCCCCCCCGTCTGCTGCACTGCTCCTGTGTGTAGGGATCGCTTGTCCTTAGGATGCTTCATGTGACTAAGCTGGGGGGCCAGGGTGAGCTTCTGACCCTTCTCCCTTCCTCAGACCGCGAGGCATGCATCTGGGATCTCGAAGAGCATCAGCAACAGGAGAAACATCAGCTTGTCAAGCAGCAGCTAAAGGACCAGTATTTCCTCCAGAGGCATGAGTTGCTCCGGAAGCATGAGAAGGTGAAGAGTTAGCACCTTCCTATGCGGGTGTTGGTCAGCAGGGTACCTGGGTGTCCGCAAAAGGGATGTTTCCCTTCCAGGCTGTAAGTGGGTAAGGGTGGATTAGGAGTTAAGGGACTTGGTCACGATTAGTGAAAAGGGACCAGAATAATGCTCAGGTCAGCATACTTGGTTGGGACGTGTATTCTGTGCTGCGTGCATTTAACATACAAGAAGAAGTTGTGAATTTTGGGGGCTTTTGTGGAAATCTGTCACTGTTCACTGTGTGGGATGGTGGATTCCCAGAGCAGTGAGTGAAGACTGGCATATCTCACTGTCATTTCTGCTTCCTTCCAGCCTGCTTCTCCTTTGCTTTTGTAGCATGTTCAGTAGCTGCCCTCACCTCTTGTCCCCTTGGAGCTATCTGTCACCAGCCATCTCTGTGCAGCTCCTGAATCCGCGCTCCAGCTCTCTTTTGGTCTCCTCAGCACTTTCTTGTTGGCCTGAGGTGTCTCACCTCCCCTGATACCTGTCCCTCTGCCATTGCAGGAAAGGGAACAAATGCAGCGATACAACCAGCGTATGTTAGAGCAGCTGAAAATTCGGCAGCAGCAGGAGAAAGCCCGGCTCCCCAAAATCCAGCGGAGCGAAGGGAAGACGCGCATGGCCATGTACAAGAAGAGCCTTCACATCCACTCCAGCGGGAGTGCATCTGAGCAGCGGGAGAAGATAAAACAGGTCAGGTCTTGCAAAGGGCACCAGGGTTGAGGCTTGGCTTGGGGGCAAAGTACTTTGCTGGCCTACTGGCAGAAGGGAAGTTGGAAAAAGGCAACTGTTCCCAAATTTCTAACCCACTGCAGGGAGTCAGAGGTCTTTGCTTTTGTGGCATTAGGTGTGGTTTTCAGTGCTGCTTCCATCATGACTAGTGTTGGGAAGCATCCTCAGGGCTTTTCTTTTTTTGCTGTATAATAGCGCAAGCTGGTCAGTCTCTTAACCAACTTCAGAGATCAGAGCAACACTGCCTACACGGGCACCTGCCTTTCTTCCAGTTTGCCCAGCAGGAAGAGAAGAGACAAAAAGCAGAGCGGCTGCACCAGCAGCAGAAGCACGAGACGCAGATGAAGGACATGCAGGCCCAGTGTGAGAGCAACATGAACGAGCTCCAGCAGCTGCAGGTACCCATCCCTCGTGGCTCGGTCTCTGAGCTGCCTGTGCGCTGTTTATGCTCCAGCACAGGGAGTGTGTCAAGAAGCGGCTGCAGAGGACTCTCGGTGAACTAGACCTGATGTCCCTTGCTCTGCCTTGAGAGGTTTTTGGCTGTGTCTAAACGTGCCCTGGAGCTCAGAGCTCTGAATGCCTCTAGCTGATGCAAGTCCTGTTTGACCACTGGATTTACACTCCCAGCGGCTTAATGGGTGTTCTGTTTTCTGACCTGTGTTTAGAATGAAAAATGTCATCTCTTGATTGAGCATGAAACCCAGAAGCTAAAGTCCCTGGATGAGAACCACAACCAGCACATGAAGGAGTGGCGAGACAAGCTGAGGCCACGAAAGAAGGTAGTGCCTGCTTGGCGTGAGCAGGCTGTCCTGCTTGGCTGGTTGGAGGGGGACAGTGTCCATAGCTCCAGTACAATCTCAAATAGAGCTCTTGTCTATGTTCCCTTCTGCTTAAGGCCCTGGAGGATGAGTTGAACCAGAAGAAGCGTGAGCAGGAGATGTTCTTCAAGCTTAGTGAGGAAGCAGATGGACAGACGCCAGCATCTCCAACCAAACACGCCAAGTTCGTCCCATTCAGCTCCGCAGAGAGCTCGTAACACCCCACAGCTGGCAGGACACCAGCTGGTACTTGCTGTGTTCTCCTGGGCTGCAGGTGGGCAACTTGGACTTGGAAGATCCTCTCAGCAGCCTCTTCTTACAACAGTACCCTCCTGTCCCCTTGCTCTGTCAGGAATAAACGTGGCCTCTGTCCTGCACTGGGGGATGCTGACTGGAAGTCTTGGTGGCTTTTCCAGGAGTTGACCCACTCAGCACGGCTCCAGGCTGGGAGGTCGGGCAGGACCCTTTCTGTGATCGTACTTGCACTGTTAGCTGGATGCATCGCCTCTCATGTGAGCCTGGTGCTCACCGGGCTTGTCGGCACAGACTGAAGCAACAACCACCGCTCTGAACAGGAGAAACAGGCCGTGGCTCCTGCCCTCTGCGTGGAGGCTATTGGCCTCTCTCTCCACTGCGCTGCTCCTCCTCCTGGTCCTCTGTAAGGGCTAGTCTGGGGCAGAGCAGCTTTGGCATTGTCTTAGGCTAACCTTGGCCTTGTGGCCCCCCAACACTTGCCTTAGATTTGTTTCTATCTACTGTGTCCCTTTTTTGCTCAAGGGAGAGAGCAAAAAGAGAGACTGATTTGGATTTGGTTTGCCTTGGAGGAGGGAGGGTTGTGCTTTTTTTCTTTCCTCTTCCCGTATGGACCATGCAGAAAGGAGACCGGCTGCACATCCTTCCAAAGATGCTTCTGCTTCTTCATTTGCTGTGATTGCTGGCACCACAGTCCCTCTGGCACCTTGCTTAACACTATCTTATCAGAGACTGGACTATAGCATAATTAAACTGTTCAGCTGGCTGCAGGCATTTGTCTTCTAAAGAAATGTATGTGTATGTGCAGAGAGGAAGGTTTGTAACGGTGCTCAGTCCTGTGGTGACACAGTGATGCGTCGGTCACAGTCATGTGCTTTCTGGTAAGGACAAGTGAGGGGCCAAAGAGTGTTATTGCCAGAGCTGTCATGCTTGAGATTTTTTTTTTCTTTTTTCTTAAGTTCTATATACAGTGTGGGCCAGCCAGCCTGGCCACTCTGCAGTCAGGGTTATGGGCTGCAAAGTGTCATTTGGAAGGAATAAAGGAGTCTTGAAACAAGGGATGCAAGGGAAGAAGAGATGCAAAGACAGGTCATTGTGGCTTGTTACTCTCAGCAGCACTTTCTCCACTGATGTCTCATCTCCTTATGATGTGCCAGTTCCTCGAATGATTCTCCTGGCTTTCAGCTTGGAGTCACGCTGCAGAACAGCAGCAGCTCCAGCCCTCTGTCCTTTCTGCTCCATGGTCAAGTGTCTGGGTTGGACTGCCTTTCTCCACCCGCACAAGGCAGTGCTTGGCTGAGCTGCTGGGCAGGTCCTGGAGCAGAGACCTGGGTAGGAGGGGGACAGAGACCTCACTGGGTAGCACATTCTTAGTTACACAACCAAAAGCTGTAAGGTAGCACTTAAGTTTTTTTCTCTCTGATCTCTGGACAACATTGTTTGGTTTAGGCTTGTGTCCCTAGCAAGAAAAAAATGTTTCTGCTTAAAAAAAAAAAAAAAGCTGTTAATTTAAATCAGTGTATGAGCCTTTAGAGACATACTGGCTTTTCAGGAAGAGGTGGTTATGTGATGTGCGGCACTTCTAGGTACCTAGCTGAAGGAGTCAGACCGCAGGTCTTTAACAGCTCTTTATCTGAGGAGTGCATTTACTACACATTTAGAGTTCATAATCCAGATTTATAAGATTCCTGTGAACTAGCAAGACTACATCCACTTGGGACATTCCAACTTTCTTCTGAAGCCACACCATTAATGTCTCTATTAATAAACATAGCCTAGATGGACATCGAAGGGCTGGGACCCTTTGCAAGCAGACTGCGTAGCAGCTTTTCAGTAACTAGCTTGTCCTCCAAGGAAGACTGCCTGTCCCATCCCCAAAAGCACTGACTGTGCCTTTCAGATATGATAGCGCCAGGCTGGGAGCTGATGTAAAATTAATGAATGCAGAGGGTTGTTCCTGAACCAGGACAATGTGCTGGTTTGAGCCTGTTAATTGCATTAGAAACATGTTATAGCAGCCCCAGTGGTCTTGTTCCTGGTCCCATTGGGGTCAGGCTGGAGCTCTTCTATGAAATGGTGGTTGTCACAGAAATCAGTACCTGGTGCCTGTCCTTCATGTGTTACATGTGACTTGCAGCAGGATGTCCTGCAGCGTGCTGCTCATAACACACCTCCTCCAGCTGAAGGGCATTGCCACCTCTGACTGCTCTCTTCACCAGCTGAGGGGGTGTCAGGTCTTTCTGGGGGCCTTTAAAGAGCTGCTGTGATGACACCATGGTAAATCAGTTGTCCCTTTCTCAAGTCCAGCTTATTTGCAGCCTGGAGCTAGCAACGTAGCTTTCCTTTTGCTAACAGAGGGTGGGAATGCTTTTGTCCCTTGCCCTTTCCCTATTCTCTGTTCCTTCTCCAGGTGTGCCAGGGCTCTACTACCATGTCCCTCTCCTAGAAGAGGGCAGGGGAGCACATCTTCTGACTGTCATGTTTACAGGGTGGTTATATTTCCCCCCTCCCCTTTCAAAAGAGGATGTTTTTGTTATTTCCTGTTCAGAAGGAACCATGAAATGACCCAACTTGTTTTTGAGGGGGGATGGGTTGCCATTTTAAAAAATGTGGCTTTGAATAAACATAGTTTATTTTTTAATATTTTGTAAAGTGTCTTCAGTGGGCCACCGCTCTGATGTAAAGACCCTTCTAATAAAGTAACAGACTGAGAAACCCGGGCACGTGTCTGATTTCCTGCCTGATCACCAGCGGTGGCCTCGCACCAGCTTTGCTTCTAGTTTGGGTTTTGCTGACTTACAGAAACCTCCAGAGCCAGTTCTGGCATGTGAACCTTGCAAGGTTGAACTTCCAGTTCTTTAAAATAGAGCTACTTGCTTCAGAAACACTTCTGCTGCATGCTGCAGCTCAGTGGCAATAACATCTTTGCTAAGCTGAAACTCTGGTAGACCTCAAGTGAAGCAGCAGTTCCCTCGATGGCTTGGTTGTGGGCTAACACGATGCTCGGCTGACGCTGCTTGGTGAAGAGGGAGTATTGCATCCTGTCGTCTGAAGAGTGGAAACTGCTTGTGCAGGGCTTTTTCCTTCCTTTTTAATTAGCTTGCTTGGCTTTAACAGAAGATTTCAGACAAATGCCTTGGCTCCCTTGCTTCGGTGGGACAGGGAGGTCCTAGGGCTGCCTCCCTGTCTCTTTCCACGTATGGATCCTGGGGATGTGTGGTGGGGCCAGGGTACACATCGCATCTTCCCCTGTCAGTGCAGGGGGAGACCTCTGCTTGCTCCCTTGGGTTGTTCAGAAAAGCTCCTACCACCTCTGTAACCAACCACAGGGCCTGTGTGGTCTTGGTTTTCTGCTCAGAGTTCTTTACCGGCCGTTTTAGTTATGATTTCTTCCATCCAGGTACCCTATGCCTAGCAAGGACACACACAGTGTACAAGGGCAGCTTTGACGTGAGTCCAGGGAGCTGGTGTGGTTTTTCTCTTCACTTTTGGAATGTTGCTCCGGAGCCTGCCAACTTCTACCTTGGGTTTCATGCTGGAAATGACATTGCTACCAGCGTCCACGCTGGTTAGGTAATACTGCAGGCTGTGAGTTCAGATATGAGGTGCTGAAAGGGAGAGGGAGTTGGTATTGAAAGTTGTTGCTGGGGGGGTTTAAATGGGCTGCACTGTGGTGAGGGAAGGACAAGAGCAAAGTGCGAGGGTGCCTGTCTCCTTGCTCCATGAGATAGTAAGAAATGAAGCAGCTGAGGACACATAATTGGCCACCTTCTTCATTCATATGTACCAGGACTCTACTGTCTCCTGGGATACACTGGTCAAAAATGGCCTCTCTCAATGTATCCCAGTGAAGCAGAAGATCTCATGGGAGTATTTAACTTCATCTGCATGTCCTCGGTGGTGCCTGAGGGGAGCTTCAACTGTAAGGGTACTTATATTCATAAATATATGTTGAAAGTACTGTGTATTCCAGAAATAACTGTTATCTACCATTCTGCCCTGGTGCAATGCTGAAAACAGAGCAAAAGTAAAAATCTTTTTTAATTTTTAAAACTAGAGATGACAGCCCTGAAAAGTTACTGGTGCTGCAGCAGCTATAGCATTCTCAGCTCTCCTCATTACCTCCTCTGCGCTTTGCATCCGTCCTGTCACGTCTGGGCTCCAAGCTCCTCTGAGCTGCCCAAAGGCTTTTGCAGCATTCCTTCTGTGATGGGGATGATGAAACTCTCTGGGGAAGAGAAAGCAGGGCAGACAGGGAGAGTCATGGAGTTAGGGCTTGTGTCTACCTACCTTCCTCCTATGGCTGCGTCTGCTCTCCCTCCCTCGCTGCAGGAGGACAACTGGAGGTGAGCGCTGCTATAGGAACGTCCTTCAAAAGTCATCTGCACCCTGTTAAGCCAAATGCTGTTGCGTGTTATCCTGCTGCACTGGCCACTGGTTTAATTCTCCAAATGCCAAACTACGCAGGGCTCGAGCGAGACAAGCCTCTCCAGAGTCTGGTGGCTCTGCCTTGCTGATGGGGTTTGCTGTTGCCCCTCTCCTGGGTGGGATGGGGCTGGGCGACAGGGACATGTTGCTCTGGCACCCCACCTGCCCTCACAAGCACCCACTGGGACTCCCCTGGGCCTGGTTTCCAGGCTTGTAAGGGATGGAGGATTGATGTTTGCTCTTCTTTTTCTTGTTCACTAGATGGCACGCAAACTGAAGCAGTGGCCCTGGGCTCCGGAGCTCGGCTGGTGCCTGCACAAAGGCAGAGCCGGAGCTGAGCTGTCCCATTGCACTGAAATGTTTGCTCACTCTTTTTCCTGGATTCATCATTCACTATGGCATACCTTTCACCAGATCTCTGCTTCTCATCGCTGCTTCAGTACTTTGTCTCTTGCTCCAGCATTGTCCTCAGGAGTTTTTTAGGTTTCCCCTGCTCACCAGCACACATGTGCCAGGACAGCCTTCCCCATTTGAGGGCCGAGTATCCCCCCTCCCTGGGGTCTGCTTCTCCCTGCTGCCATACCTCTGTGCAGGATGGGTGCAATCTGCTGCCAGGCTGACTGTGATGGGTAGTGTCCACACCACACAGCTAAAACCTGCAATGCTGGGGTCAAAGCAGTGAAAAATCATTCCTGGTGTGGCTAAGAATCAATGCGATCCAGCCCTCCTGATACGGTGGGTAACCACTGCTCTGCTGGGCTTCAGCTGTGAAGATTTGCCCTCTGTTGTGGTAAGAGCATCATTTTTGACTAATCTTTGTGAGGGAGCTCGGAGAAGACAGATGCATTTGTTCTGTACACAGGGGAGGACCAGGAACATTTAGCTACCTGGCACAGACTCATAAGTCTTAAATTTAAAAGCAGATAGCAATAGTGGACTCTCCATGCCAGAGTGACTGCAGACAGGGTTTCCTCTGCAGTTCAGGGCTGACGGTGGGGCACTGCTTTCTCATTCCTTTCCATCTCTGATACCTGACAGACCTCAGGGACAGCCCAGCTGTGCCCAAGCAGCTGGAGGCTGCTTACAGCCAAGTGGAAACCCATTTGCACGTCCAAGATGATGGCTGGCTTTTCAGAAATCGTTTGTCCTCTTGCTTTAAATTGCTCAGCTGATCCTGACAGAGGGAAGGAAGAGTGAACATAGGTCTAGGAGATCTTGACTGTTGAGTAACTGGTGAGCTCTCCTGTGTAGTTTTTTGGTTTGGCTTAACAATACTTCAACCTTTGGTTAGGGCAGCAGGATATGAGTTGTTTACCCCCAAACTCCCCTCAGTTGCACCTGTACCCTTGTACTACCTAACTTCTTTGTAGAAAGTGCTCCTGCCAGATCTCTGCTGCTCCTGCAGCCACGCCACCAGAGGTGTGGGCCAAGCAATGGACTCCCATGTCAATCACAAACCCCCTCATTTGGGCTCCCTTAGCAAATACTTGGCAGTTTCCTTGATAAATTACTGAGATGCAGTAGAGCCCAAGCCAAGTTGTGGCCTTGTGGAGGGAGAGTGCAGGGAATGGGCATTGCAGCTGTAAAAATGGGTGGAACTTGTGTCCCCCCCACCAAATCCACCAGCTGTCTCCATGCTGAAGTGACAGTCTGGAATAAGGATTTCTGTCCGCTTGAGTCTGTGGCCAATACGAGATGACAGAACCGTGAGTAGGCATGAGGCTCGTTTTGGAGCCATCTCAGAGACGTCCTTGCTTGTTCTCACACTTTGCTTCTGCTAGTGGTCCTTACTGTGCTGGCCATGAGGGCAGCTCTTGCACCCTGCTGGCATGCTGTGCAGGGTCCTGCGTGCGGGGGGTGTTGCAGCTGGTGGCACCTGGGACTCCAACTGTTCATCGGCTGCTTGCCCAGCACCCCCATGTCCTACACCATCTCTCTGTGCTGCACCTATTACTGCTTTTGAAGCTGGACCGAACAAATCTGGCAAGAAAACAGAGTTTAGCATCTTCATGGATGCTACACCTATAGGTCAAAATGCTCTCTGAATTGCATGTTCTTGATTTGCTCTTCCCAGATGAGTTTTTTAATTTTTTTTTTTTTCCTGCAGACTGATCCTAGGGTTCATGGGTAGTGAGTCCAAGGTGTCTTGATGGTGGACTTTGTGTTAATGTACAGATGGACTGGGCAGCAAGATGGTCAATCTGGCTCTGTTGTTTTCAGTCCATGAGAGATGTAGGGTCAGTCTGTGCACTCCTGTAAAACCAAATTACCAGATTGCATCACACCAGCTCTGCATACACACGACCACTGTCCCGAGCACAGTCACCCTCTCCCTGGATGCCTGGCAGTCCTGCAGTCGCTGCTAATGAGAACAAACCAGCACCCAAAGCAAGAGGGATGGCTGCAGCCATAGCATTTCTAACTCAGTTGCCTCACTTAATTGTCTTCACCTTGCGATTTTTCATCCTTTGAATTTTGTTTAATGTGTTTCTGTGCTTCTTTTTGTGGTTTGCATATCTAATTACCTCCTTCTGTTATCCCTGTGATCCCCTTGCCTGGCCTTCCAATGCTCAGCTTTCAGGTTACATCCTTCTCTCCGTTGCTCAGTTGCAGTGCCCTCAGCTGCTCTCTGCCTTAGTTTCTCCTTTCAGCCTGTGAAGACCAGTAATTGTCTCATTCCTGTCTTAATCCACTTTTCCCAGTGTTCCACATCTCCTCAACGTACACTTCTTCTCTTACCAACATGATGCACAGACACTTTGGATGTTTTCCTTGCCATCTTTTGGAGGATTTGTGCATCCTTCAGGGCTTTTAAAACCAGTGAAAGTCTATCTGCTCAAGCCTGGGCACTCCACACAGCATCAAAAGCTGCAATTCTGCTGCCTCTTGGTGCTTTCCCAGGCTTCGACTCTTGATTAGCACTTCAACGTCCAGCCCCAGCATCCCTCACGAATGTCAGGGCTTTCCTGATGGGAGAAGGAAGGGAAGGCTCGTTGGGGCATCTCCACGGCCTCCTGCCCACCTACCTTCGACATGTGTCTGACTGAGGAGTGATGAGAGGGCTCAGGCAGGGAGGGGAGCGATGTGCAGCTGGTCCACAAGTAAACCAGCCCTGCAGCAGCATGCCAGCAGGCATCAGGGAAGTCATTGTCCTGGCATGATGTCCCCTTCAGACAACCTAACATCCCTCCTGCAGCCATCTCTGCAGGGGCACTGTGGTCTTGGGCTTAGCTGGGTGGGAGGAGGATGAAGATGAGCCTTTTGGGAAGGCAAGGCGGGGGGGCAATAAAGCCCTGGCAATCTGCCTGTGTCTCCTTTAATTCTCTGGGGTGGTTGCAGCAAAGTTAACAGTATAAAAAGGACCCACGTTTAAGGAGCTGCTAAGGAGTGAGATGAGTTGTTTATGATGAAATTAAATTCATATGAAAGCTAAATGACCTGCCAGTGCAAGCCTTGAGTAACTTTACAACGCAATTAAAAGCCCAACAGGGAAGAGAGCTGTGGTTGTGCCACGTGTTGAGGAGCTGCTGGGAAGACAGAGGCGTGGGTGGTGCCGATGCAGAGAAGCGTCTGGTCACTGCCTTGTCCCCTCTGCTGCCCGAAGGGC
>NW_009622823.1:56583-56900 GCF_000690535.1 Cariama cristata
AGGGGAGGTGGGGTGCGGTGGCTCAGCTCCCAGGGACATGCGGGTTGTCCTGGGTAAGGCAGTTCTGCTGACCTGACCATACCAACAGCCAAGCAAGCCACCTTTTTCTGCTCAGTTCATTTCGTGGATCCTTTAGGGCTGTGGTTGTTCGTGGCCGAGTCAGCACCGGCTTGGAGGCCGTTCTTACAAGACCAGAGGAGGATGAAGAATGAAAACCTGGTGATGGAGCCCACGCACAGGCCCACCGTGCCGGGCAAGCCCAGACCCCCTCCAGCCCCCCCGGCCAGCTCCCTGCAAAGGGCAAACAGCCAGCTGCA
>NW_009622824.1:0-15861 GCF_000690535.1 Cariama cristata
GGAGGTGTGCTGTCTTGGAGAAGCTGTGCCACTGAGTAGAAGGGTCACAGGAGATGCGACCAGGCTGCACAACATCAGAGAAAGTGAAAGGGAGACAGACAGGATCTTCTCTGAGACTCAATAACTTGAAGACCCCTGAATCCCATCTGCAATAGAGAAGCAGGCAGTGTCCACCTCTGATATCTGAATTCCACCTCTTTGTGTGGGAAACCCATTCAAATGAGTCAACGGGAAAGGCGCTCCAGAGCATTTGAAAAGTGATGGAAGGTCACTGCATAAAGGGTATGCGACACGCTATGGAATGCAGGTAAAGTGCGCTTTGGGAAGACTTCCTATAGGATGTTTAGAGGAGGAACAAAAGGCGGGGAAAGGAAGGAATCATACCAAGTGGTCTGGGGAGGAAAAAGGGATAAAAAATTCTGGTCACATGTAAACAATTTGCTGTTCAATATGCTTGCCTGGCCTTGCCCTGCACCTGTTCACTGCAGACTGTCCTGCCTTGTCACTCAAACCCATTTCTAGCTATTTTCGTGTGCGTGGAGGGCTAAGTGCCAGCAACTAGGAGAGGAGACAAGGGTCATAGGAGCCCATACGTCTGTGACACCAGCACCCAGAGAGACCAGAGTAAGCTAAAATTTATGTGCCAGCAACTGAAGTGGGGATCATATGTCATGCGACCTACCTGTCTGTGATGCCAGCAATGGTAGTGAATGCGAGTATGCATGTCAATGTGATTACGGTCAGTCTTGCTGGTGAGCAGAGTAGGTGGTTTGGAAGGGCATACAACTGGAGTAGTTGATTGCCAGAGGAATCTGTAGACCTAGGCCAACTACTAGAGAGATTGTGGATTCGGGGGATCAAATGAGAGGCCCTCTTGTATGTGTGTCTCTGGACAAGGGTGGTACATGTGTCCATCAGTAAAGGAGTCTGTACCAGCAGATGCGACTGGGACTGTGGGCCTCTGCAGTTCATGTGCCCAGGTGCCAGCAGCTGGGGAAACTGAGGATCCAGGGCCCGTTATTACTGGATGGACCGTGTGTCTAAGCCCAGTTACTGGAGGGATGTGAATTGTGCATATGTATACATTTCCCGTTGTCATACCTTTATCCTGATCAGTTAGAGAGGGAAACAGGATGAGGCCATTGATGTTGCCTGTCTTTATATGATTGTTTAGTGTTTCTATCTCTGTTGTCTGTGTGGCTGTGTGTAGAGAGGTACTGTTTTCACAGCGTAAAAGGTTGTGAAAAAAATCCAAAAGGCTCCCTTTTGGATAAACATTAAGTCCTTTTATATCATAAAGGCATAAGAGGGACACCAGCTGTAAGACACTGCAACTTCAAGCAGCCAATAGATGCTATTAATTTCTATTTTTCACCTGTAACAGACAATAGATGGTGACATTTTCTATTCTTTCAGACCAAATTTATTTTCACAGAATGTTGTCACTCTTGTTTACATGATAATTTGCTGTTATAGTTTGTTGAATTTGCACCTATGAATGATACCTCGGGATGTCTCTGGTTTCCAGGTACCCTAGCTGTACTTCAAAGAGACCAGCTGCACTTTTCAAGGGTTTTTCTGTTTCCCAAGCCTAGTTCCCAGGCTGGCAGGCATTGTTTTCTGTTCAGTAATTTCCTCCTAACAAGGGTACCTCTCTGGATGCTGACATCAATTGTATAAGTTTGTGTGTGTGTGTGTACCTATTTGGAATCCATGCTCAGCCTTGCTACTGGTTTCACCTTAGGGGCAAGAGGTTGTGACAGCCTTACTTCTATCAGACTGCCAGATGCAGCAACTGCTAAAAAGTCTACAGTCCTGGAGATGATTGACAGCAAAGTTGAACAACATAAAATATGCATGTAAAGTAGCATACCTCTTTAGAACAGATGTATACCTGGTTACACTTCCAACAACAAAAGGTCACAACTTGTACTGAAGACGAACCTTAGAGATAGTTTACTGAATAATTCAGCAGGGTGTTGTACACCTTTTTCTTCATTCATAATGAAAGAAGATACTATTATGTGCTATTCATAGAAAGCAAGACATGTACAGTTGTCTTAATGAGTTGTGTTCTGTAGGGTCATAAAAAACTTCTGTTCATTGAAAATATAGGACACACAATTCAGTGCAATCTTCTTGGTCTCTTTGTAATGGTTCCCTTCATATTGGTTTACAATAGAATAATTCTGAAATCCTCAAGTTAGTATCACTCTATTCATTCTTTGGATTCATTGTTCTAGCAGTAGTCTGGAGAGTTTGGAAGAATGACTCCAATAGCAGTTTTTGGAAAGTGTGTGGTGGGGTAGCTGCTTGAAGGTGGAACTAGGAACAACCTGATCATCTGCAGATGACTTTGAAGAGAGACAAGTTTTACTTTCCATTGAGGAAGAGAAGATGTGATTATACAGGTTAGCTGCTGCAGCCAGGATGACTGCTGTCAGGATACAGGACTGGTGTAGCTGACTTCAGAAGCATGAGTTGGCTGCAAGGAGTCAGGGTGAGAAGGGAATGATGGTAGCAGGCGCATGAGGACCCCAAACCTTCGTTTTCTTGTTGTTTAGTTGCATACAACCCTGTAGTCTGAAGGCTGGAACTGTTAATCTCTTTACATTCAGCAGTCTTCTTTCATATTCTTGGCATGTTCTATCTTTCCAATCTATTTTGCAATTATTCCTGTATGATGATGGTATGTTATCTCCAAGACATGTGTATTCTGGTGAATAAAGAAAGTGTGAACGCTTAGTAAGAGGCTCATTTTAGGTCTTATTTTAGTATCGTCATGCGTAGTTGTTCTCCACTGCATAAAAGTCCATCATAGCATCTTCTTTTTAAATAGAGTTACACTGTGTTGGCAGGGCTGCTGTGTGACTACTTCCTGTGTAGTTTAAGGTATAAAATGTCTACAAAAGCTTTATTCTTTGTGATGAAAGTCTGATTCCTGTAAATGAGTGAGATTTTAGGGGATAGATTACTAATCTGATCACAATGGCTATGTGTAATAATACTTTGTTATCATGACTGCACTGATGGGTCTATTGAGCTCTTATTGGTATTGTCTTTCTCTGATGAAGCAATTGAAATTCCAGTTAGTGAGACCTTGTTCAATCAATATGTAATGCTGATGTAACACACCCAGTGTCAAGCAGTTCAGAGTATTTTTTAAATAAGTATTCTGCTATAGAGTCCAATGTCAGAGCAAAAAAGTCATATATCAAATTTTAAAATGCCTTACTAGCTCAAAATACAATAAATTTAACAGTTGTGGAATGATAATTACAAGTTTGACTTACAGGACTTTACCAAAACCTTACTCTCTTCCAGCAAAAATTGAGTGAGTGGGTCCCTTTTTAATAGATCATTTTGCTGTCTGGCTGGCTTCTCACAGAAAGTCAGCAGCAAGTGTCCAACAATTCGGTTCTATCAATGTGCGCAAGCTGCTATATGCCTACATTTAAGAAATATGCACTTTTCCTAAATGAAGATGAAACAGACTATCTCCTTGATTTGGCCTCATAATTTCATACATTCTTTTAAATAAATGTAAAACAAAAAACCTATGTCCACCGAAGTACAGGATTTCTACTTCCCAACTATTGGAAAATAAACTGTCAGGTCAGTGAAAATAAATCTAGAGGAAAGATATATTTCATACCTAGGTAAGCAAGCCTTGCTTGGCTCTCTGAATTCCCAGTCAGTGTTAGAAAGGCGGCAATTTCTCCTTGTTTTGTTTTTAATAATATTTCAAGAACTGGAAAAGAAAATTTCTGGCAGGGAACTTACACTGATGTTAGTGGAGCAGACTTCTTTTCATGTGTTTCAGTAACTTCTACCCTTTTTTCAATTCCTTGTGACTTGATCATATTTTAATTATTTAGACTGAAGATGTCTCGAGGTGATCTTTTCATGGATATCCTCACCACCACTTTCCTTTCCCACTATTACCAAAACCAAAGCTACTGAAAAATAAACTATTCTCTGTTATTTAAAATTCTGTTGATTTAATTTTTAAAAAACTTTAACTTCACCAGTCTTCAGAGCACATGGTTAAAATTTCATGGTGGAGTAGCACCTGGGATACCTCTATGTCTCTTATCATCTGTATAAATCCTGACTAAATTAGACATGGTTTAATCTTTTAAAAAAATCATGATTTGCATGCCATCACAAAAAAAATTTAAATTTTTAAGAAATGGGTGGTCACTACACACACCATCCAAGTATGTATATTTCAGTCAAGGACAGAACAGGCTGCACCTGGCAACTGCAGCTCAACTGCTATGAGCATGGTGTGAGTAAAGCAGATGAGAACAGAAAGATTACCTCTTTTGTAATGTACCTTACTTCATTTTTAACATGGACAACATGATTAAAGAAGTTGCCTGATGTGAATGTAAAGGTAATAATATCAGGGGAAGGAGGAGGAAAGGAGACAGGCAAGGGAAAGTGCAGAAATGGAAAGAAGATTAGGTCAAGAAACCTAACAGGAGGGAGAAGCTGGCCCAGTAGTTGAGTGGCTGGGGACAGGAAAAAATGTTTTATGGTGAAGATCTAAAGGGAAAAGTTAGCTAGGATTTGGGATTCTGGCAAATAGAGTATAAAGGGCAGAAATGTTTTAATTTGGGAATATAACTTTTGACTTTCCAACATTGGTAGTGAATATTTAACTTAGGATTTACTGGTGTGCTGACAATCTTTTTTGTGATTCAGGAAAAACTGATCTTTCTTTTCATTTGTTCAGTAGTAAGGAGAAAAAGCAAGAATTCAGAGGGAAAAGCATTGATATAATAATGATAAAATTATCAGACTATTAAAATTAATGGGAACTTTCCTAGAAAAAATTTCATTCTCTTCCCAGCAATAAATTACTGCAAACTCTCCAATTTTCAAAGGATCCTCTCAGTAAAATATTTGTAAAGAATTACTTTAATTAATTCTTATTACATCCCCTTAGGCTTAGGTTTTACTGAGTTATTAGAGAAAATGTTGAAGTTTATGTTCATGTAGATTTATTTGCCCTTGAATATGGTTAATTAAGTTTGAAGAATGACAGGTTTTTCAATTCCTTGTGGATAAATATTGAGATACATAGAATGCATATCCGTAAGGTAACTTATGGTCTGTAGTATACTTTTCATACTGGAAATGTATGCTAACTCTATTCTTTTCACTCTATAAAGCTCCTCTTTTTTTTTTTTTCTTAGCAATTGTAGTTGCTTTGGTCATTCAGGAGACAGTGTGCATAGATCATGAACACACAGAATGTGGGCAATAAGTTCAGCTTGTTTGAAGCAAATTTTATTGTTTGCATCATGAACCTGAATTCACTTTACAGTTATGGAAGTTCTTGGAAGTAAATTATTATACACAATAGTGTACTTAAATTCAGAACTCCACAACAACAGCAACACTTGGAGGCTTTCCACTTTTGCCTGCATAGTACATAGAAATAGGGAGGAAACTGACCAGTGCTGTATATCTTTGTCCTCTTTCACTATCACTCCTTAGATAGTTGCTCTTCTGTCTTCCTCACAATGCTCTTCTATGCCAAAATGTAAATTTTAACTAAACTTCCAGCTGTTACAATGAGAAGTTTCTTTAAAAGGTGAGCTAATTCTTCGGCGATAGGTCACAACAGATGCAGCCCTGAGATCTCGATGGGGAGGGCTTTGTTTGCTAATGTGATAAATTTCCAGGAACAGAAGAATCTCCCTTTGACCCTAAGACTGTTTCAAGAGAGCAAGTATATTGTGGTGAATGTATTTGTAACAGAAGATTAGTTTTCAAGTTTTAGTACATTGCTATCAACCTAAATGTTCCTGTCTGTCTTCTAATTTATAAAACTTTTGAGTGGTACAATTTTCAATTGTTGTTTTTAGCACTAGACTTTAGTAAGACAAGGTTTATTCACTGAGAATTAAATCTTCCTTTAAAGCAGAGCACCAGAAGCTGGATTCAGCAAGGGATCCAGACCAAGGAACAGTATGGATTGGTTAGAATTCTTTCAAACATGGAATTTTGTCCATCATAATTTCTGCAGTTCGGAGTTGAAACTGTAAATATTAGTACTGGAAATATTAATGTTGATCAAATGTTGTAACCTTTGCCCACCCAGGAAGGAACAACCATGATAAAGAAAGGTACAATTAGTCTGAAGTTTCCGTTTCAAGCTACTTTGTTTCTTCAAATTCTTCTCCTTTAAACAACCCACTAGTCAAAGACCGATGGAGGTGCAGGCTCAAGATTTCTGCACAAGTTCATTAACTAATATAAGCATTATTTCTACCTATATAAAGTGGCAAAACAACATTCAAGACTCAGCTTAATGTTTATCGTATATTTGCTATCTTAACAGCAAGATGTCTGATAAAAATGTATTATCGGTTACATGTTTTGACTCAGTTCAGTCCTTTGTGAGACAGGAAACCAGCAATGGTAAGTATTACCAGGTTGTACAAATATCACAGGTCCATACAAATACATTATATAGGGATTTCCACGTGCATTTGAAATGAAGTTGCCTTGTATGCAACTATTCTGATGTAGAAACAGAAATGTTGGCTGCAGCATCTGTATTTGTGCCCAATCCAGTTCACCGCAAAATAGTTTTCATCACCTCAGAATAGTGCTTAAATTGTCGAAATAATTATGCTTTACAAAAATCAACCTTTTTAAAACAAATCTAGCCTTCCTATAGTGCTCCAGCAACATGTTTTCACAGTTTGCATGGAACTTCATATGGATTTGAGGTCACAATATATTTCTGAGGATTCAAAAGACCAGCATTTTATCCATCTTGGGCAATTTTTCAACAATGTGGTCAACAAAGGAAATCCAGAATGTCTTTCCACTTTTCTCTTGCACATTAGTTTGCCCTAGTTCATAGAGATTTTTACAGCAAGAATGTAATCAGTAGTCTTCTGCTCATTAGTACCGTATCTCACATAGACCTACAGTGCACTATTTCTTTTTTTCTGTTCCTTTAAAACCCCGGCAGCCTTAGAAGCTGGTGTTCATGGAATTGCTGCAGAGGCACCAAACAGGAGCCTCACTGGGGGGGAGTGAATAGTCTCTTGATTATTCCTTCTTAGCAATGGTAGAGAGGAACACAGGCCTTTTTCTTAAAGCAGAGGCCGGTGGTGAGAAGGGAAAACAGGTTCAGCAAAATAGAGAAAAAGTTTTGTCCCTGGATGAAAGTCTGGGGACAAACTAAGGAAAAGTTCCATCACACAAATCAGGTTACCTTGTAGCTATTTCCTAACTCATTATTTTTTATTTTGATATGAAACTCAACACTGACTTGGAGTCCTGTTGCAGGGTGTTCACATTTAAGAGTCCTTGTTGATAACTTCCATAGCTCAAAACTTTCTCATCCAGAAGTTTGGGGGCCTTTTTTCTGTGTATGTGCTATAAGTATGTTGGAGAAGTTGTGTGGTACTTTGTTATGTCAAGCATCCACTTTCTAAATTTGTTTTGCAGATAAATAGAGAATGAAATTTGCTAAACAGAAAATACAATAAAAAATCAACATTTTTATCAACAATGCTTCATAAACTACTAGTTGGGGATAATTTTTTTCTAGTATGAAAATTAAGAAATTAACCAAGCTGAATAGTAGATGACTGAACCTGATGCAAAACCTTATACATCAATTGAGGATTTTTTCTGTGCTGATTGGAGTTCAATCCATTTAGATAGCTGATGTAAAATCAGTGCACCACTTACTTGTGAAAATAAGACTTAAACGTGTAGAGGAGCCTTTGTTATTTTGCTATGACATTTTAGTCACCTCATTCAATACTGTGCAATGTCTGGTTATTTGTAGGACATCTACTTATTCTTAAAAAAAAAAAAAAAAAAGGCAAAAAAATAACCTTAAGGACAATCTAACTTTCTAAAGTGCAGGTAAACAACCTAAAAAACCCAATTCCACACTAATGCAATTAACAAAATAAAAATCTACTGCTGAGAAAGTTAAAAACCTATGAGGCTACAACTCCTATTAATTCAGTTTGAAAATAGGTATAATGTCTAGCAACTTGAACTACAAAAATTTAGAAACTGTGAAACTCAAACTGGTTACTGCGTCATGTGAGTTGATATTATGCTAAACTCCTGACTGACTGTTTCAGACATTTCTTCAGTAACACAATAAACCAGTACAGAAACATTGAAAGCAAAATTGGAGAAACTTCAATACAGAGAAAGTCCTAGAAACTTGGTTAGAATGATAATTTAATGTGGTTGATATTGGTAATAACAAATGTTTTTGTAATACCTTGTTTTGGTGTAGTTACGTTAGATGTCTGATCTACATTTTCTACAGGGAGACCTTCCTGATCCTCTTCTGGAAGATGCCGTGATTGTTTTGAGAACGATCCCTTCCTCAAGCTACAGACATGAATTAGAATATTTCATTGAATATTTATCCCATTTGATTTAGATGCAAGATGATGGAGTCTAAAATAAGAAATCTCTTGTCTGCTGTCAGTAGCACCTCAAAAACAGACAAACAAACAAACAAAAGGCTTGGAGTTCCTGAAAGAATATTCTTACAGAATTAGAAGTGCCATAAAGCAAAGGAAAGCATTTGTCCCCCTTCAGTCCTTCAACCAGAGTCTGTGCTGTCCTTTGCATTTGCTCCTGCAGAGATATTCACAGAATCTGGGTAGATAATTCGTTTCATTACAAGCATCTTTAATGCTGTCCTCAATGTCTTCTTCTGCCAGTAGGAGAAGTGCTCATTAACTGGAAGGGATAGTAGCAATTTAGGAGGACTTTCCACCATTAAAAATAAATTATTTTATTTATATTCTTTCAATCTTATTGCCAAGGAAAGAAACATGCACAAAATGTGGTAAGATGGAGGACTTAAGTGACATTCAGTATTATTTAAAGGAAGATCTATGAAATAACTACATGGTTCATCAAGCAGATGAATATAAATAGTACTTCTAATGTTTTGTGCCAAAAACAGAGAGAGACTTAGGGGTTGGAAATTAAAATTACTTTAATATAACAATAATAATGGAAAATAGTATGAGGTATTAACATTGATACTACTAATAATGGAAATAAGAGGAAAAGTATACAAAAACGATACTGAGTGTCCTGATGATGATCAGGGGATTGCAAGGCGCAGCCCACAGGGGCTCGCGCAGCTGCTGCAGCAGGGCGGACACCCGGACGTCCCGGACCGGACTGTGCAGCCGACAGGAACCGAATTCGGGAATGCATGGATCGAGGTCGGAGGCAGGAGAGCGAGTAGGGTCCCACAGAGATGCCGGCCATGAAGGAAGAGAGCCCGACCCTCGTGATCCCTTAGCTTTATACTGAGGATGATATGGATGGGCTGGAACACGTAGTTGGTTGGTTTATGGTCACATGTCCAGTCCATACTCTTCCATGAGTGTGACCCTTGTACGATTTTTTATTTACTTAACAAAAGAGGGCCAGCGGTGGCCCTGGTTCTCATAGGATAAGTATAAACATGGGCCTTTCTGCATACCAATCCTACTGATACTTCAGTAGCAACTGTAAACATCGAGCGGTATCAGGTCTGAAAAGCAGACACTGTCTGAAAAACATGTAGCTGTACTTTCAGAAAGTTAGTTACTTGGAAGAAAGATAACTGCAAGAAAAACTCCTGAAAGGAGAAAATAGCCATTTTAACCACTCCAGAACACACCGATAGATCATAATTGCCACGACCAGCCTGTCCTGGGCCCCCCACTCCCTTCTGTGTAACAGAGACTCTGATTCAGCTCAGACTCCCAACTCCCGCCCTCACCTAAGTGATGTTTACTAGAAAGTCTGTGCCAAGCCCTGCACCTTGCTGATCGTCACTTCTTGGCTGGGCTCCCCTCAGCCCCAATTTGTAATCTTGCATTTGTTGGATGATGAGTAGACTGTCAAGGGAACCTGTTACTCTCACCAGTCCTGCTCTCTTTGCCTCAGAAGGGTACAGCAGGACTGCATCTTTTTTGGAGATGGTACTGCCCCTTACCGGTGTTGCACTCACCCTTAACTCCTGGTGGCCCTGCTGTTGCTGCTCTGTAACACTCAGGAAGATAATTTTACCTTTTGACCTGATGAGAATTTCAGAAAATGATCTTCTGTGCTTTTTGTGATTTTCAGTAGTAGAGTTAGGTTTTTAGAATAAATAGGAGATATCTTAAGGAAATGCTGGTTTTTCACTGGACTGAAATCAGGTTTTGCAGTATGGATTTCTGTGCCATGATTGCTTTTACTTCCATGTTGTGCTTGTAGAATAAAGATCCTTTAACATTTTGGCCAAGTTTAGGAGTGTGAGTAATTATCCAGCTTTTCTGTTTGGCTTAAATTCTTTGTAGAAAATGCAGGTGCACATATGAATTAACACAAATAAAATCTAAATATGATGACTGTGTGTATGCAATTTCAAAAGACTAAGCAATTTTTAGACATATTGTGAAACATACAGGGAAGTTATTTCAAATATGACTGTTTTCTCTATAAGCCATTCATGTCTCACACACTATTAATGCAACAAAAAAAAATCCAGAATCTGTATTTTGGTGTTCAGTAAGTGAATAGTTGAACAAAGATTGACACTGCAGAGCATTTCAGTAACATGAGCATACATTTTATTTGTAGAGCATTGTCTTCCCTGATTATAGCACTCGTAATAAACTTTATAGAATGAATCATAGATTCATACAATGGTTTAAGTTGGAAGGGACTTTTAAAGGTCATGTAGTCCAATCCCCCTGCAATGAGCAGGAACATCTTCCACTAGATCATGTTGCTCAAAGCCCTGTCCAACCTGACCTTGAATATCTCCAGGGATGGGGCATCTAAAACCTCTCTGGGCAACCTGTTCCAGTGTTTCACCACCCTTATCATAAAAAATTTCTTCATTATGTCTACCCTGAATCTATCCTTCTTCAGTTTGAAATCATTACTCCTTACCTTATTGCTGTAGGTTCTACTAAAAAGTTTGTCTCCATCTTTCTTAAAACCTCCCAGAACAGCTGGAAGTACAAGAATGAACAAAGTGGATAACTTTGAAGTTCAGAAATGCCTTCTAAATTCAGCAACGTAAAGAAATACCTGTTAAGGACTTCTTTTTACCCTCTCACCTTGTGTCTTCAAGACAGTGATACATATAATATTAATGAAAATATTTTACTTCTTCCTAATACATTCGCAACTGCAGACTCAGTTCCAAAGTTTTGAGGTCGAATGTATGCAACTGAAGCAACAGTCTGAAACTTGTTGAAACTGTTTCAGGGTGGTGGGTGAGCTGGAAGTAACCTAACATGGTTTATAGGTTCCCATTTATATTTGAGCATGACAGTTAAAAAAAAAAGGCTTTAAACATAAACTAACCACAAAATACTTAATAATTGAGATAAAATTATGTGGAACTGTTCGATTAGAATGCAAACACAATTAAGGGAAAAATACTTTGTAGAAAACTACATTTCCAAGCCATCACACTTGAAGCCACCGTATTCTATGTTTAGTCTCAAATCATCTTCCTGAAATATTTTCTTTACCCCAAGCACTAGTTCATAATCCTATTACATCTCATTTAATGAGATGCCAGTGGTCACCACCAGGTATCCTGGGGGTGTCAATGACAGAAGGTTTGATGAGAAAAAAGAGATTGAATTTGGGGGTAAGTTGTCTATGCTTTCCTCATCTAAGGGGTGTTAGTAATTTTTGGCGTTATCCTGCTGATCTTTATTCATGAGTACATTCATGACATGCCTTCAGAAAGGCATTTGTATTTTCCCCTCTTTAAAGAAGTAGTTTCAGAGTCACTGAGATCTTCTAGAAGTAGTTTTAGATGTGAGATAGGGAATACAAGAAGCATGTTAAAATCTTATGGCAGTAAAGACAATAGTATGTTTTTATCTATATGCTGCCTAACAACCAAAGCATGTAGAAATATATCACAGGTATATCTTTAACATCAGAGAATCAGAATTTTATCACAATGGTATTTTCAAGACTCTTTCAATGGTTAATTCCATGGCACTTAGGAAAGGCATTCAAAAGGCAGAAACATGAAGATGACTTCTCCCACAATTGCAGACATAAAAGTTTATACCCCTCAGACCTCATAGAATTAATTTACATAGACTATTCCTAGCTCAGTAAGGTATGCATATTGATGTGTTGAAAATAGCCCAGGGAATTTAGATACTTCCCATTAATTTCAGCTGCTAAATAGACCTCTGCTCCAGAAACTTCTTTGAAAACCTCACCATTGTTTATCAAAGGTCTGAAGACATCTAGTAAATGCTGTTGAAAAACTTAAACTATTTCAACAGCTTAAAAGACTGTAAAGAAGAAACAAAAAGGAAAGTTGTAAGAATGTTATTTTAAAAACAATCCTATTGTGAATTATAATTTAATCTTTTCATGCCAATATTTAAAGTCTTTATAGACCTTTTTTAAGATCTTTTCTAAAATTGTATATGTAGTTTTTGACTATTGTAGCACTTTTGATTTTAACAGAAACATTTTAAAGGTTAATGCAGGCTCGTTTACCTGGTTTGTAGTTTATTTCTGGGTTGGTTTTTTTGAATTGAATAGTTCTGTTAATTTTTATGTATTTCATAGAATCATAGAATCTTAAAATGCTTTTGGTTGGAATGGACCTTTAAAGATTATGTAGCTTCAATCAACCTGCCATGGGCAGAGGCTTCTTTCACTAGACCAGGTTGCTCAAAGCCCCATCCAATCTGACCTTGAACACTTCCAAGGATAGGATATCCACATCTCCTCTGGACAACCTATTCCAGTGCCTCACCACCTATCACTGTAAAAAAATTCTTTCTTATGTACAGTCTAAATCTACCCTCTTTCTGTTTAAAATTGTTTCCCTTTATCCTATCACTGCAGGACCTAGTAAAAAGTGTCTCTACATGTTTCTTGTAGGCCTCTTAAGTGTTGAAAGGCTGCTATGAGATCTCCCCGGAGCCTTCTCTTCTCCAGGCTGAATAACCCCAACTCTCAGTCTTTCTTCAGAGGAGAAGTGTTCTAGCACTCTGATCATTTTTGTGGTCCTCCTCTGGAACTGCTCCAACAGGTCCGTGTCTTTCTTGTACCAGGAACCCCAGGACTGGATGTAGTACTGCAGATGAGGTCTCAGGAGAGCAGAGTAGAGGGGGAGAGTCACTTCCCTTCACCTGCTGGCCACACTTCCTTTCATGCAGTCCAGGATATGGTTGGGCTTTCTAGGCTGCAGGTGCACATTGCAGGCTCTTGTCCAAATTTTCATCCACCAGTACTCCCAAGCTCTTCTCTGCAGGGCTGCTCTCAATTCCTTTATCTCCCAGTCCGTACTGATGTTGGGAATTGCTCTGACCCAGGTGCAGGACCTTGCACTTGGCCTTGTAGAACTTCATGAGGTATGCATGAACCCACTCCTCAAGCCTGTCAAGGTCCCTCTGCATGGCATTGCTTCCCTCAAGTGAATCAACTGCACCACTTAGCTTAGTGTCATCCACAATTCTACACTCATTTCTTAAATAAATTTCTTGAGATATGAAGATTTGAATGAATAAGATCAAGACATTTTCAAAAAGACTTCTGCTGACAAATGAGTAAGTTCTCTCCCTTAATACTATTTTGCTTTTCAGTCAAGGAGGAGAAAATATGAATCTTAATCAGTAATTAGTCAAGCTGGCGGTACTTGCTTGTTAAATAATGAACTCCTGGACTGCACCAGGAGTACAGTTTTCTCTTTCCTTTTGTCAAGCTTAACCTTAAACTTAATTGTACGTTATAATTTACCATCCTTTGAAACAGCTACATTGCTCCTGCAAATTCCTTTGTATTTCTCTCCATTTTGAGAAAATGTCTTCTTGAAAAACTCATTACTGATGCTACAATTATGATCTTTCTTTGTTTCATTCTGTGTTGTTTCTACTTGCAAATGGCTGAATACCTTATGCTCAGTTTAGGGCTTTTTTTCTTTTTATTTATTGTTGTTTTCTTTTTGAAGACTAAGTGCTATATGCCACATTCAAAAAGACCTTTCTTGCTGGATGTATTGATACTTTCAAATAAAGATAGAGCACTGCAATGACAATCCACCTTATGCAAAAACTGGTGATTCAGTTGAAGGTTAATGGCTAGTATTGCAGAAACACCAGTGTACAAGCTATAATTAGGAATGTCACACTATAATATAAACAGAAAACATCTGCATGCTTATAGTAACGACAGTTTCTGTCTCTCTCCATCCATTTTTTGTGTTTTAATAGCATGTCTATCGCTAAATTTTACATTCTTATTAAATCTCCAACTCAACTAAGGGAAAAATAAGTTTAAATTGCAGTTATGTAAATGGAGGCCATGGCATGTGTAGCATTTTAGATGGTAATGGAAAGGAGATTCTACTACCACCTAAAATGCTGCACATGTATTTTGCTCTTAACAATGTTTTGCCTTGCTAAGGTGGGGATTGTGAAGGATGTATATTTTTTTTATAGAGGTATTTGCACATTGCAGAATAGAAATATGTACAGGCAAAACTCTTAATTTCTTTTGTGATTGAGTAATTTGAGATAATGCATTTGTAGGTGAATATATTCATTCTATGAATTTCATTTTCTCCTCCTGCTAACAGGCTTTACTTTTGTCCTTGTTCTTATAAACAATTTTCAGAGGAAGGAATAAGACTCAGGTCTCCTCCTTGCAAGTAATGTCCTAGTCAATACTGTACATTTGTGCTATCTTTCTCTGGCTCAATAATCCTTGATTTTTCTTTTGTAAATTTGCATACCTTCCTGGCTGAAATGAAGAAAGTGTGACCCCAGAGCAGCTCATAATCTCTTGATTATGGCATCCTGAGAAAGCATGACATGGTGGAAAATTGAGGGCACTTTGGGATCAGATGCCCATAATGTGGATAGATGCTCACGTCATGAGTTACTGGGGACAAAATTACTTGTCTCTGGTTATATTTTTAGAGTACGGAATAAGCTTCTGTCAAGGAATAAATTAGGATACAATGTCAGAGTCAAGATTCAAGGCAACAAGAGTTCATGAAGATAGCTCAGTGTGTCGACTTATGCAATTTGTGGCTCTCATTATGAACTGGAAAAAGACCTTAGGGCCTCATTGAAGACTCAAATCCTGTCGACAGGCACATGGGATTAGCCATTTTACAAGCACTGTGAAACCACAGACTCAGAATGTCATTTGTACACTGTGGTAGCATGCTTCCAAGCTCAAATTTTTCACATTATCTTATTTTTCTCCTCTATTTATATGTAGTTCTAAATCACCTTCTATGAGTCGCATTTTTAAAAAAATTTTCTTTACTAGGCTAACTCAGGTAAATTTTAGGCTACCATACCTTTGTCAGCACATTCTGTGACTTTGAGGGTACAGCTGTCCTTAATATTCAGTCTTTTTTTTTTCATATCAACCTTTATTCTTTCTCCTGTACCTTCTTGTGAGGTGTCGTTTCACAACTTCCTGTTTCAACACAGCTTTGACCATTACTGTAGATCTGGATTCTAGATATTTCAGTGCATTTATATTGTGATAGATTCCCTGTCGTCTTATTTTAATCCTTCATCTGTTCAATGCATTTCATTTCACTAACCAACTTTCCTAATTTCTCAGCCTTATTGAGGAATGTATTCTTTTCTTAGTACCTAGATTCTCAACATTTATCAAATGATTGAATATCACCCTTGCTTTTTGGTTTTGGAGATATGTGATGAATGTATTTCTGAGTGTAACTTTTAGGCCTTACCACTGTTCATGTTTATAGAACTGTTACCAGTTGCATTATATGTACCTGTTATTGTGGCTGCACCTCATCACATCCCGCTATGTTCATAACTGATTTCA
>NW_009622825.1:0-4109 GCF_000690535.1 Cariama cristata
GCCGAGTCAGTTTGCTTTACGTGCAGGATCAGTGATTGCAAAGTGAGATTGTGTTGGCGAGTTCAGCTGTTTATGAATGCTTGCGTGAAAATACAGTTTAATTAATAGTCAATTTGTGGTGTTGATTTTAATAATTTGAGTATCTTGAATTATTTGCAGTATTTTGCCAGATGCCTGCAGTAGGCACTTCTCAGTGAACACAATAATTATTAGTAAATAATTTAGCATTTTTTCTGTACTTTGCTGTTGGGTCTGGAGACAGTTTTAAACTCTTTTCTGATGAACAAGACAAGAAATTGCACTTACCCTAACAGCACACATTTTTGCACATGTCCTTTAAAAATAGTATGAAAATGTATATGAAAGCCTTGTTTTACCTTCTTCACTGTAGCAAGATGTAGGGGATGTCTCACTTTTATCGCTGAATATAAATGCCAGAATTTCTCTGAAAGAAGGTTATGTAAGAGAGAGGATGAGAGAGTTCTAAAAATCCCCAGTCATCAGTAAGCTGGGTCTATCTTACCTGTTAACTCATATATTCAATGAGATTCTTTGAATACGGACTTGGAATGAACAATTGCATGGCCATTAACCACGCCAAAATACTACTGAACAGATATAATTCCTTTTCTTCTAGGTTGTATTTCCCTGTCGTATTTCAGTCGCCTGACTTTGAGCAAATGCCCATTGTATTTTACTAGCCTGGGTGCTAACTTCTATGAATTTAGTGAAGTATGTTGTGACTTCATTATTTTTGTCCCATGTACACACAGAGAGCAGAGGTGCCTCGTTATGTACAAACGGAACATTACCCACAAATTAGAGTTCATGTCCCAGCTGCAGTGCAGCACGATGCTGAGAGTAATGCCTACCCGTCGGTTATACTTATTTATCAACATTTCTGAAAATTTTGTAATAAAATGTGAAATAAAGCATATATAAACGACAAATGGACAAACACTAGAAGCAGCGTGCAGCTATGCGTGTTTGGTTTACATCACGTTGATGGCATACAGATTAGGACCGGCTGTCAGTCCTGTTAATACCGATTTCATTGAGCTGTCATTACAGTGGATTTCTAAAACAGCCAAGTCCATAAAAGCCATGTCCTAACAGACAACTGTATCTTACACCTAAGAAGAGCCAATTGATGAAGGAATTTCTGTGTATTGCTTGGACACTGTCATGTTCTTGTCCTCCTTGCTCCAGAGTAAAATAAAGATTATTACTTGAAAAAAATAAATACTGAAAGAAGTTTGAATGTTACCAGGAGACAAAATGACCTACGTGATGGTTTGTCCTGTGCAAGAGCGATCAACTGCGATAGCATCAGCCATTCCAGAAAGGAAAGCAAGCAGCATGTCTGGGGGGGATGACCCGTCCTGCTTTTCAGAGTGGTGTCTAAGGATAAGCTCCAATGGATCGAGCAGTTCAGCCTCAACTAGGTTTGAAACACACAGCCAAAAGTCAAATTTAGGGAAAATTGTTATTTCATTTTAAAAAAACCCTGAGGTGGAAGGAGTAGATGGCTTATTTAACCGGCACTGGAGGCAAACTGGTACCCTTGAAAAGGGCAAAACCCCTTTACAAACCCAAGCAGCTGCATCATGAAAATGAAGAGTCAAAGACAGGGTGAGATTAACTCTGTCCATGCAGCAAATGCATTGCTTTGCTATGAACAAAAATATTTCTGTGTATCAGAAGGCGTTGCTGCTACCCTTGATTCAGATCAAGGTCTAAATCCTGACATTGTTTGTTACCCTAAGCACATGAAGAGGCCCCACAGGAACTATTCACATGTGAAAAGAGCTAGGACCAGAGCCAAAGTTTTGCATACTGTGAAGGTCAAACTTGCTTCCTTTCTAAAACTTAACAGAAAATCTCTCCGAAGTATGGTTTCCATACAGCACCTTCAGCTGATTCTGCAGGAAGCTGGCTGCATGGTGGCTGATTCAGAGCCATTTGTGTACTAGCAGGTCCCTGTGACTCCGGTGCTGGTTGTCAGGCAGGGAGGCTCCTGCCTTACAGAACAGGGGCTGTCTCTGTCTTGCCCTGATTGCAATTATTGGTGTTCCTCATCCCAGAGACACTGATTTTTTTATAAACTTCTCAAAATGTAAAGAGAAAAGTCTCATAGATATTATACAACTACTGGCTTTACAGTCATCATGGAATAACCTGTTAATAAGAATGCACTGCCCGTAGGACAAATTCTTAGCATTTTTGCAAAGGTCACATAAAATATATTGCTTGAGTAGCCTTACTTTGGTCACCCGGATAAGTTGTGGAGAGGCCACTGTAGATGACGGTCTCGAAGAAAGATTGTAATTCACTTTTATGTCTCTGTGCAAGAAAAGAAGAGACACAAGCCTTCGCTTCACTGCTGGGAACGGGGTGTATGCGGAGGCTAGTGCAGGGAACAAAAAGGAGCTACTTTCACCAGGCTGACAGATGAAGTTGGAGGTCTTTCTCTGCTGAAGGCCTCACATAGTTCTGCTTTGTTTCTTTTTTTCCTGTCAGAGCAACAGAAAAACTCAGAAAACAAATTGCAACTGCACTGTACCACATTTTTTACTAGGATTTTGCCTCAATCCCAAGTAACACTTTTATTCTTCATATACTTCCATGAACAATAGTTTCTTTCTCTTCCTTTTCCCTTATCCCCATTTAATGGAAATGTAAAATAAATCCCACTTGAGATTTTTGAGTACTAGCACTATTTTTACTCCTCCTTCTTGATGATGGAAGTTCTTAAGTTTTACCATTTCTAGGAGCAACGTTTATGTACGTTGCACGGTGCTTCGTAAATGCCAGTAGATACTGTATCTGGACTTCACCGTGAATACAAACAGTAGGTCTCTCAGAGTACCACCTTTTGCAGTGGTCTATAATTTACAATGGCTGATCAGTTTTTCTAAATTATTTGTAGAAATTATTGTGGTTTTTGCCAAGAAACTGGCATAACTTCAGGTCAGATAATTTTAGGTCAAATACAGTATTAATTAGAAATGGCAGACATATAAAAAAAACCCCAACCTACAGCCACGAATCTAGATGAATAATTGTCACATGACTATATGGTACCTATTCCTTTCATTCCAAGATTGGAGACATTATACATCTATTGATAAAATGTCAGAAGCTTAGGCTGCATTATATTTAGAAGGGTCACGATTTCTAAATACATACGTTTTTGAGGGAGAGCCAGGCACCACTGGTGTTTATGGTCTTGCAAGGCTATTGCCAGAACGATTACAATACGGAGCTTTGGAAGTCTGGTACCTAACAGCGGGAGGGAGAGCGTACTAATTTTATTTTCAACTCGGCTGTCAAGTGACAATGTTTTTTAAATGTAATGAATTATGTATATAATACGTTAATTTTTATACTGCACATATTCACGCACACATACTGAAAGGGCATGGCTTTGGCAGGGTTGCGCAAGGCAAGACGTCAGAAAGACTCAAAATGGAATTAGTGCACAAGCAGGCGTTTGTGGACGTGGTTCCCTGCTTGATTACATGAGTTAGGAGCTATGAGATCGATGACAATACAGGTGATATCTTAAGATGACTTAAACACGATAAAAATCAGACCGAGCCTTTAACCTAGAATTTAATGAAATACCTTTTGTATAACAAATATTTGTCATCTGTCCTTGATAACAGGAAATTAGTTGAGTAACAAAATCTGCAGAAACTGTTCATTTAAAGTAATTTTGTAAACTTAACAAGTGTTACACTATGCTGTTCTCTGCATCTTCAAGAGTGTTTGGGGATTTTTGTCTTGCAAAATAGAAACAAACTAAGAAAGCTGAAATATATTGTGTCTTTTGCTGTACTTTACAGCACAGCTTGTGTTTAAGAAGCAGTCTAGACATGCAAAAATGCTAGAATAAACAAATTTTTTTTTCATTATTTTAAATTAGCTTGTACTGGAAAGCTATAAATTTCAGAATGATGCACACTAACAGGGTTGCATATCTATTCAAATCTTCAAAACAAAAGATACTAAAAGGCTATTCTGTTACCTGCTGTTATAAATATAAATTTCCTTCCAAGTTAATGCAATTTCAAGTGATTTCCTACAAAAGAAAAAAAAAAAAAAAA
>NW_009622825.1:4183-17708 GCF_000690535.1 Cariama cristata
CCCCCCCCCCTCCTTATTTTGGTGGCTTTTATAAACCATTATAACACAGAAACATTATTAAATACAATTTAATATTCATTATAGGGCTTCAAATATTGGTTGGTCTTAAATATTTTTTCTTTATTCTCCTTTCAGCTGAATTGTGTGTGCAATTAAAGAATAATCAGCTACAGTCATGACTGAGATTTTGAATTTATGACCACGAGTATAGAAATGAGCTGTTGATTCTGGAGACCAATGATGGAAGTGGTCACACCAAGGTAAGTGAGTTTTCTCCCTGTGGCTCTGTAGGGCAATAGCAAAGCAGCGAGATACCTACCCTGACAACAATTCCTCTGGCTTATGGACAGAGAAATAATCCTATGACACAACAACTATACATCAAGAGACACAGTTTTAAGGATGCTACTGAGACAAACTTTGCACATCAACTGAAGATGTCAGTTGAACTTTTGAAAAAGTATCCTCGATGCAGCTATGTATCATATCAATTCTAAAACATTAGTTAATTATCCTTAGGTGGTAACAAAGATGTTGAAGAAAAGCCCCACCGTCATCACAGGAGTTCTGTAAGATTGTAAGTGAAGAGTTTTCAACAGTATTTCAAACAGAAAACTGCCCATTCTTGTCTGACAGGTAATAGGATTCGTGCAGTTCCTTCCTTTGCTCCTCCTAGAGCTTAGAAAGCCTTTTGCGACACCCAGATATGGAGAAGCCCAGGAGTGCCGGAAATGAGATACTAATCTGGATCTTGGAAGACCCATCTTCCTTTTCCACCAGGGGACTCTCTTCGATCTGGCTTTTGGCAAGTCATTTAATTTCTGTGCCTGTCAGATCCTTATTAAATATGAAAACTAATGCTCCAATAATAGAAATATCTTAAATATTGCTCAAATTACATTGGAATAAAAAGATATACGTATATTGTTTGATATAGTTTGATATTGCTCAAATTTTTCACGTTCAAAAATGTAATTGATTTCATGAGTATTTTACATGCCTAGATTTATTTATATTTATTTACATTGAGAGAGCAAAGACCTGTTAAAATAAAGTACATTAAAATCTTCATCAGACCTGGCTTTCTTAAGCTATTAAGTATATTGTATTTTGCAAAAGGGAAAAACATTGCTCGTTATAATAGGATTTTTTTAGGCATCCTTTTTGGCATGACTTTAATACTAATGGTATTGATGGCCATGTAATACTGAAGAGAGTTCCTTCCAAAAAATAAGATTTCTAACATTCCCTTGAAGTGTATATATTCAGGAGACTCAGGACCTCATCTAAATCAAACTGGAATCTGCATTAAGCTCTGAGTGCATTGGCCCGTGTCATTGTTGCTTTGGTTTTTTCACTTTGCTGACTGAAATTAGCATGTATGGAATACCGATAGTATGAGAGCAAACTCATCAGGGAAAGGAGTCACAGAACGTGTCTGCAACTGTAGTGTAGCTGCAAACCTTACGCTACCGCATGTTTATAGCTGAGTTTTTGCAGGAGTATTTCCTTCTACCCAATAGACTCTGATGGTGCTGAAAACTTCCAAAGAACCAAAACAGGCCAACTTTTTTAAAGTGGTGCAATAGGAACTGCTATAATGTTTCCATAGGTTGGACTTACAGGTTCTGTTTTATAGTCAGGGTAACAGTGGGAAACAGAGTACACTGCACTTTTTGGAATTAGAAACCATAGCAGCTGTATTGTTTTTCAAAAGATACATTCTGTATTAGGTGACTAAGTTCCCAGTAGATTCAGTAAGGCATGTCCAGAGCACACCTATGCAAAGTTATTATTTGGCAATCGTTACCACAAAAGAAGTCCAAAACCACCAGCAATATAAGACCAGCATAACAGAATCTGCCTGCTTTCAAATTAATATCCAGAGGAATTAAAGAGAGGAGACTCTTCCAATAAGTAGATGTGCTTAGAATCTTTGAGTAGTTAGGAAAAGTCTGTTAATGAAATAGTGATTTGATGAAGCCTCATTGAAAAAAGATTCCTGAAGTTCTCATTTCTCCAAGCAGAAGAGAGGCGTGCAAACTAGGTTACTTTGCTTTCTGATGCATGATCTGCAGGGAATGGTGTTCCCTGGCTTTTCATGCTCTGTAATCCGAGTATCAGAAACACTCGTCAATATCAGGTTTTATAATAGGACCTGGGAAAGAAACTGAGGAATTTGTGTCCATAGTCTCAAAATCCTTTGAACCTAACTTTGAAGGATTTACTCCCTCGTGTCCTAGAGAATGGAGGAATTGCTTTGCAAAACAGTTTCCAAGACAGAACACTAACCTGGACCCAATCAAAAACTTTATTCATTCGGTGTAAGTAATTATGAGATAGGACTTTCCGAATAAACATCTGCTGCAGGGTCAAAATAATATTGGCAGCGGGGTATGAATGCTTCTAGCTGTGTAATGCTACCAAGTGCTTAGTATTCCCATTCCAAAGATTGCTGTATTTCATCGGTGAGTTAAGTTGTTCATTTAAAAAATGCTTGGGATTGTTTTGGGACAAAGAGTTATGCAGAAATGCATGCCACGGGGATATGGCTTCCTTCCTTCAATTTATATACCAAAATATTTATTACTAAGTTTTTCACAGGATTATGTAACATACTAGACTTTCCTTTCACAACAGGAACATGAAGTGGTTTATTGACAAGAAAACTAAGGTGTCGGTCTTACCTGGGTTTTGGGTTGACATCAGAGGACGTTATGTTCGCTCGGTTCAATTTTGGCTATTAGGTGTGGACTCTAAATCTACTTGCTGAAAAAGTATTCTCACCAATCAAAATCTGGAATTGCATTTAGGTGTTTTTTTTCATCAAAACTACATCTGTTGTTAATGCTTCACTAAACTACCCATAAACATTAAATCATGAGATACCTGCATGCAGAAAATACCAATCCAAACCCCAAATCATTATTGAATTACAGCAAATCACTTTTCAATAGTAACTTCCTCTCATTTCTAGGATTTTTTAATGATTAATACAGAGAAAACCAGGCTGTCATTTGCTATGGATAGATGTTCTGAGCTCTCTTTGAGAGTTTGAGGCAAACTGGACATAGGCCCTTGTTTCTAAAGAACTGGGTGATGATATTTCCAAACCTGGCCATGAACATGATATACAATTACGGCAAGGAAAAATGCTAGCATTTCTTTGTGGCAAAGGTTATCTATGTGTGGAACAAGTAGAATATTTGCTGTTAACAAAACTCATACTTTTAAAATGCTTCTGAAAACTGAACACATGCTTGTAAAAGTTTCTTGAGATGGCATAAGGATATCAGCAACTGATAGTAATAGTGAGTAGTTGAACTGGAGAGAAGACTCTAAAATGTTAATGTTAGTGAGAATGCAAATTACAGCCACACACAGTGAAGTGGTTGTATGTTGATCATCTTGTGACATGCTGTCTTACTGCATCACAAACTGATGCAAAAAGTGATATACTGAGTGATGCAGTAAGTGCATTAGAGTAATTTTTGTGTTGGAGTTTCCTGATTATCCCAAGAAGAGTGCTCAGCATTTTTTTGAAAATTAAATATCTTCAGAAATATCAAGCTAGGACTGCACTAGTACTATTCACTTTTACCACATAAGCTTTCATTTCTATTGGCTTATCAGGGTTCTCCATTAAATAGAAGGAAGAAAGGCTCCCTGCATCAGAAAACATTTATTTGCTGCAGAACAACAATTTCCCAAAACAGTCTATGTTCTACAGCACTTTATCCCACTGCTTATAAAACGTGTTTAATTTATTGAGAATTCAATTGCCATTATGAACAACTTTTTTTAGACGTGAAGAATGTACCTAGCGAGGAATTCGGAGTGATTCCGCACGGCTGGCATCTGCAGTTGGCTGCATTTCCCATAGCGGAATCACTAGAGGGAGTCACAGGCAACGTTACTCCTTCACGGTCTCCAATAGCTTTGCAACCGAAAAATTAGAAAAGGCTTTTTGATAATACTGAGCAGGAAAAATACACGATAATTTTCATCACTATAATTTAATTTCACTGCCTAGTTAATGATTATTTATGAAACTATTTTAACCTCACAAGTCACCTATCGCAAATCATGATCTTGCTTAACCACAACAAACCAGCAAGATGAGTGTCCCACAGAAGGCTTTAAATTAACGTATTTCTCAATTAGTATTAAAAAGTACAGACACAATGCCGACAATCTACTCCCAGGAATTTTAGAGCAAACAGCAAAAGCAATGTAAGGTATAAGTAAAAATCAGTTTAAAATATATTGATCAGTCAGTTTTAGTAAGGCTTACGCACTTTTGTCTAGTTCAGCTTAGCCTAGGCCTCCTTTGCTTTTGGGTTTAAAATGTAGATTTCAGTGCAGTAGAAGAAAATGCGTTTTATTCATGTTTTATACAGCATTATTGTTATTGCCAAAGGAAGCAAATGCTTGTTGGGGAAAAAAATGGGGCATTTGCTGTTCTAAACCATTTCCATGTTGAAACCAAGTTGTTAGCTCACATAATTTCTCAAAACTGAAGAATTTGAGGTGAAAACCAAAACACATTAAAAATTGTTCTTATCCTTACTCCTAGTAATCCTGAAATACAATTAAATAATACGCAGAACTATACAGTGACAGTTTGCAGATAATGCACTTGATTTATCATGACAATTGACAACAAACTATTTTTTGTTTTTCTTAACACATGGTTATTCTTTTTCATAACTAGTAGCTACCAATATAGCCTAAAGGTCTTAAATTTCCATTTATCCAGTGGAATTAGTGTATAATCCATTCCAGAGTGTTATAATAAATATTTAAAGAAACGAACAACTTTGTACTTACAGTACTTAATAGTGAAGCACAGCTTGCTTATGCCTATCATTTGAAAAGAACATGAGACAAAAATTATACAGGTGACATTTCCTTAAGTGGCTTAGATATATGGTTTTAAAATAGGTGTAATTAGCTGTACCACTATGGCAGTTATGGCTGTGATTTCTTTTTTACAGACATAATCATGGTAATAAAAGCTCTAGCAGTTGATCTGGTGCAAAGAGGATTTATGTGAGTAAGATTTCACCCTCCTGAACTCTTACAACTATTTTTAAACTGATATTAATCAATGAGTTTTAGGTTTTGTCACTTTAGCTGTATCAGTATAAATTGCAAAACTTCAGCATGGAAGCACCCTATATTTCATGAACTCCCTCTGCAAATTAACTAAAAAATGAAAACAGGACTACAAAGTGCCAGGATAAATCATCACTGATGTTCAAAATTGTTTGACAAAGAAACTAGAAATCAAGTGACTGGCAAAAAAAAAATTAATTCCAATTATGATGCAAGTCCAATAAATCTCTATGCATTTATAGTATACATTCCTAGAGAACGTACTTCTGCAAACATTTTGCTTGCAATTTGCATTACATGCTGCTAAATTTTGCTAATATTCTTAGCTGTGTTCTTTGGAAACATTTTAAAGTCTTTACATATTCTTGATTTAGGAATTAGGAATGAATGAGTTTTCAAGAGCACATCTTTCAGGTTATTATCACAAATGATGTCATTGACATTTCTGAAGATATTTTTATTTTTCTTTTATAAAGTAAACTCATGAACCAAAATAATTCTTAGTGTTATACTGTGAAGTTTGATTAATCTAAGTACCCCAGAATATTTCTAATTTTATTTATATTTATGTATGATATTGGCTATATATTAATGATGGGACATAATTTGATCTAATTTGATCCAATAATATATAATAATGTATATCCAATAATATATATCCAATAATACATCTACTACAGTCGATCATCATTTGAGAGGAAGAATAGTTTAGTTGGCTGAAAAGGCATAAGCAGGGCTCTGTTTCCAGCCCAGCAGTGGATCTTGGGCACAACCTTGAAAAATTGCCTCTCCTTCAGTTCCAAAGTTTATCTTTATGAGTAAAATTTTAAAATAATCCAGAAAGATTTATCATCATCTTCATTGTTATCACCATCACCATTACCAGTAACTTCAAATACAGAACTCAACAGAACAACCTCTGTCTACTCAGGTAGCTAAGATTTGTATTACTGTAATTATTCAAAGCACTCATATTTAAGTTACTTAACTTTTGCTATTATGAACACACATTTGGGATTTTTTGGCAGGAATAAATGCTGATATTTGTATCCTTTAAATTTATTTTGTAGAGAAGACAGCTACCGAAAGAAAAAAATCACTGCCATGGCTTTGGTAGTTTTGTTTGTATGCCTTGAAGAAATGTAAAGGCAGGGTAAGGCAAACTAGAAAAAAGCTGCTCTTTCTTCATAGCATTACCACAGAGTGACTGAAATTGCTGTAACTACCTAAAGGGGGAACTCAGACTTGCTCACAAGTTATTGAAGTTTAACAAGATAATCCATCATCTGACCTAAGCAGATGACCGAGTCAGTGCCCTCTGCCCATGGCAAGGGCCTGGTAAACGGCATTAGCTTAAACTTTGTAACGCACTCCCATCCTACATGGGCCATGGTTTCGACCACACAGGTAGTAGTTGCCACGGATAAGCTGATACCATGCTTTAATGCATTACTGTTGTAGTCACTTGTGTACCTGAACCCCGGCTTACAGCAATATATTTCTGCTCATAAAATTCCCTGCACAGACAAGACCAGCTTTTGCTTTTATCATTATTTCAATCACTTTAGTGCGGATCCAATTACACAGGTATAAAATGTTTCTACTGGCATACCCTGGTGTCAGTACAACAGCAGTTAAACAGATAACTCTAGAATCGGGATAGATGTGTGAATAACAACAGCTGATCAACAGCTATGCTGATAAAATTTAAATGAGATCAAGCCTAAATCTTATCCTACACTGATAATAGGAATGTCTGTTATGTGTCAGACTTACTGGACGTGAGAGGACAGTAAGACCAGAAGCTGATCTCAGTAAAACCTCTCTGAAGTTCTTGTGGGTTATCCTTTAACTCAAGTCAGAGCTACCCAGGTTTCTAGCTACGCTGTGGGCAGTTGTGTGCACACAGAAAACACACAAGTGTGGCAGCAATAAATGCCATATTGATGATTACCACTTGAGCATATACATTATGGCATTGTCTAACTATACTTTAACTACGTATCACCATGTTTTACAATTCCCAATGCACTCTGCACTCTTTCAGTATGTGAAACAGAGAAATAGACTGTCAATCTCTTTAGAGAATACTGTTTTCTCATGATTACAGCCATAGGTCAGCATATAAAAAGGCAAAGGCAAAGTATTCTAGTCTTTCTCCACTTCTATTCATTTGCTTGCCACATGTTGTAAATGAAGAGCAGAGGCTGTCTGTGTTAGACCTGAACTAAAAATGTCTCACATTGCTCTATGGAGAAAAAAAAGCTCAACCTGTAATCTGTACTGCCGTGTAATTCAGGGCTTATGCTAGCCATAGTTAAACAAAATGGTTTATCTATCTGAACTGAAAATAAAGTATCCGTTGCTGTTGATATGTCTGCCAAATTTAAAACATGATATAAACTAAAGTCGACAGCATAAGCCACTCAAACAAAGCCTCAGGGATTCCAAAATGTGCCTTAATATTTATTTTTCATACTTGATTGCAGGTTATGCACAGGTAAGTGTAGTGCTACCCTGAGGGTTTTAAGTGTAACGTAGTCAACCATGATAATACCTTCAGCATCTCAGAAGACAGTTCTCGCAATGACTAATACGAAATGAAAGCAAAGCTGAGTGTTTTTCAGACTAGTGTTAAGTTTCCTCTAGAGTTATTTAGCAGATTTCTGAAATGTTTTCAGTATTTGCCTATTAATAAGACAAAACCAAGTATTACCCCATTTGTGACACTGTATGTTCTAGCACTCAAAACCCCCTAACATTAACTTGCTTTTATAACCCTGTAATACATGAGAAATTGCTATCCTCCTGGCTATCCACTACTTCCTGCAGTAATTTGGACCGGTATTTACCAGTCATTTCCTTAAAAATGAATCACTAACCACTGACACATATACTTGTAGTAGTGACAAAAACAAATTAGCCAGAATTAGTCTTCTTCAGCTGCTCCTATCCATTCTAACCTATCTCTTAGTGGTAAAACATGTAAGATCTAGTCATACAAATACCTTGTGCTTACAGATATTTTTCTTAGCCTTAATAATGATTTTTAAAAAACCCTGCAGTTATGTAATAACTTTGAAGATGTTTGTACATTTTACACAGACTTGTGCAAAACCAGAGTTGTGTCTCAGAAGAAAATAGTCTCCAGATTAGACTCACCAGCTCTAGCTGCTTTATGTTGTTCAACTGATACAAACAGCTCTACGTCTGGCTTAACAGTGAGCAAATTTCAAGCAGCTTTATGTTGTTAGAATAACACAGGACACCAAAAAGTGCTACTGAACTTAATTTTATCTCTGACAAAATTTAAAAAAAGGTAAAGGGTAAAGTTAAGCCTAGGCTTTTTACAGAGTCTTTTGCTAGAAGTTATACTTGCAGAATGAGATCAACAAAAATTAACATGCTAAGTGAAGAAACACAGAACATAATGCTGTATCTTGAATTTCTGCCCCTCTTTGAGGCTTATTGTCACCATGAGTTTTTCCCTTGTTTTGGCATTTATAGCATAGAAACCTCTCTGGAAATACAGAGTTTGAGAAGCGAGAAGACATATGCAAGAAAGGAGGGATGATATCCTCTTGCCCTTTTGCTGTAAGCAGCTCTGTTGTTAGAGCGTATTTACAGGAGACCAGGTTCTGTTCTTCCCTGCCTGCTACCGGGTAGCCCAGTCCTTTTTTGTACGAAGTCTTCTTCCACTGTCACTTCAACTTAATAGCTGGCTGCTACCAAAAAAGTTCCTTCTGTCTTATTTGTTTTAACAGCCATGTTTGTAGGGGAAGCCAAGTTCTACTTGAAAATATGGAATAATCATAATTCTAATGATTGAGGTTATGATCTGTGCATTGTGGTCGTCTTCTTTGGCTGTAAGAAGATGCTTTAATCACAGTTCAGTGTCAAATTCTGGAGGTCCCATCTTGTGACATTGGGGACCAGTTTATTTCCCCTTATCATCATCATAGCTGTGTCAATAGATTAATTATTAAAGTATAACAAATACGGATCTTAATCTATTGCAGTGTTTCAAAGCTACTGTTGGATTCATTAGCTATGAAAAATCCAAGATTTTACTCTTGGTTTTCTTGCTTTCTAAAAGCAGAATGCATGCATGCATAAACCAAGACTTACTGTTGGAGGTTTCTGTGGATTATAAAGTTATTCACCTCAAGGGACTTTGGTGACATTGTACTAAACTGAAAAAACAGAGCTAAAGTGGTTTGTTCTGTCACCAGGGCCCCTGAAATGTACTTACAACCTTTTTTGTAGTATAGTACTCACATTTTTAATTTATGTTGCACAAGAAAAAAGTTTAAATCTTACTTCCTTCACTTCTTCCTCCACTTCTTGCTTCTTTCTCGTTTTGGAGACCAGCTACCCATGGTATTTCTTTCTATTTTCTTAAAACTATTTGCAAGAAGATTTACATATGCTTTATCTTAATTTTGAGCCTATGCTGTTTTGTAAACCAGTAGTGGGGTTTAAACTGCACCCCTTTATAAGTGAGGTTATTGAAGTGGTTCTTCAGAGTTTACCACTCCTTTCTTCTCTTTGAATGTTGTTAATGAGGACTTTGGTTCTCATTGGTCCTTTGTCCATTATCTTGAAGAACCATACAGTATTAGTTAGGCTCTTACAGAAGGGAAACAAGGTTTTTGTATTTCTTATTTTACTCGTTTTTCAAACCTTAAATTGTTGTGGCTTATCTTTTAATAATCTCCAACTTTAAAAACGCTTTCCTGTCTCAGCCTGTAACTTTGCTACTAATGAGGAAGATGCCATTATCCTAACCCAACTTACTTCACCTTCATCTGGCAGATCATAGACTTATCTGCATAGACCAGTGCAGTAGAGTGCAGAGACCCCTGAGGCAGTGTGGCTTCACTGAAAAAATTTGCAGCTGGGCAGATTAGCTCTGCCTTTCAAACTGGGCTAACACGATTATATTCAGCCACACTAACATGATTATATTGCTTCTAGGCTTTCTTCCTGTACTTCTGCACACTGCTGCCATTACGGTATACAGACCTACCTACTTGGTGATCACTGCATCTTCTTAGTTTCCTAGGCTGTGAGAACTCCTTTACTACATTCCAGTGTTAAAATTATAGTGACCATGTTTTGTGACAGTGAGAATGCTCTGCTACAGTACAAATCCTTTCCTGTTCCCTGCTCCCCGCCATCATGGCTGAATCCAGCCTTGCACTATTTCTTAAAGTTATTAAAGATATTCTTTTTGCACTGTGAGAATGACAATGGAACCTAGCCTACCAGAGACTGGTGCATCCAAATGCTTCCCAGAATAAAAAGGATAATTGCTAGTGAGTTGCAAACCTCAGTTTCAAGTAATAAATAGTGATTCTTATTTCATGTCCTAAGCAGTCAGTTCCTATCATATGCTGCCTGCATGCACCAGTGACAAATTTCTGCAAACAAATCTCATAATAGGGCACCCTTTACGCTGTACCAACCCCAAAATGCATTACTGCATTGGCTATTTAAACACTGGAAAGTAAAAGGCATTTCACAGAATTAATTTTCTCTCTTTCATGGGAGAGATATAATACATTAACTGATTTGAAAACAGAGTGAGTTTCTTTTATAACGTGGCCACTCACTAGGCGGGCTTTCCACAGGGCAGAGGAGCTGAAGTAAACAATCACTTAAACAGAAGGAAGCTCTCTAGTGCCCTGCCATGCTGATGTTTCTAGAAAAAGAAAAAAAAAAAAAAACCAACAATAAACAACTAACATTTCATTGCATGTTGAAAAGAAAGTATAAGCACTCTTTTTAGAAAGCTTTAAAGGATAATTGAAATTCAACATGCAGATTCCGTATTATTACAATGCTGTGTGCACTAGATCATTTGCTGAGCAGCCAGCATTTTAAACAACACATTGCAAGAACTTTGTGCTGGTACAGTAACAATGTAGAAAAATTAGGATGACAGCACAAGTATGCTCATCCCCATAAACATTCTTCAGCAGAAATGGGAACTACAGTGCAGTGCTAGCCTATGTATTATAAGAACAGAACATTTCTGCTTCCACGTACCGCTGGAGCACAGATCACTAATATGCCGACAAGCTGAACTCAAAACAAAGAGGTAAGCTACATATGTACTGGCAGGTAAGCTCACTGATCTTTTTAACCCAACCAACATCTGATGTGCTGTGAGATTCACTATATTGTATATTGGAAATCAAGGTCAGAATGAAGGGTGACTTAGTATTTTGTAACATTCTCCCTGCTTCCCTGACTGAAAGCAGTTGTGAATTCCAGAGCACTTTTTCCTATTTTAATTTGATAGTAATTTGAAAATGTATTTGATTATAGGACTAGATGTATCTAAATCTAAATCTGCAAGAAGTGGTAGGAAAAATAATTGAAAAAAGTAATTTTATAGTTGTTTTTATACTACCATGCTGCTGCTGCTGCGTACAGAGGCCAGTGTCTCTGTATGGAATTAAGGCACCATGCTCACTGCTAAGAGGGCCAGGAGGTTAAATTGGCACTGTAATATTCTAGGGTAACCCTTCCTTTTGCTGACTACAGTCACAGCAAAGAGTTGCACTGGTATGAGAATGTGTGCGACTGGAGCCTCCTCCTCTTTGCTTTGGGAGATGGATGATGCTGGCAGAGCAGTCCAAAGCCACAGTGCACAGGAGAATCTGGGTCATTGTGCAATGTGTTAGCTGTGCCAAATCATAACATTAGCGAAACGGTCAGACCACTAACCTAAAAATGAGTTCCTGATTGTTAAATGTATGTCTCAAATATACAATACGGAACAACAGTTATTGAGATTGTAAGGTAGTTTTGGTTTTGTTCTCAGAATAAGTCATATTAAAGAAAAGTATGTACAGAGGAACAGTGTGTGAAAAAAGAGTATTTACACACACGGATGTGTATTTACACTCACTGAGGTTTTTACCATTCATGGCATACTGCAGGATTCACTGTCACAAGTAGGACTCAATGAAATGCCTGTTCTCTGAATCAGTCTCCCATTTATCTACTACGTCTTTCTATTTCATCCAATCTAAAGAACTATTTGTAAGTGGAAAATATAATCTATACATTGAGAAGAGCAATACATTAGCTCTTTAATGAGGACATGAAAGAAAATGTGATGTTGGATTATAGCTGTATTTGCCTATAACTGTAGATCATTAGCAAGGCAGGCTGAGTGAAAGTAAAAGATTCCCTGGCAACCCTCCCCCTCTTCAAATGCCTGCTGAAGCAGAAAAAAACAACCGCCCTGCATACATATTCCAATGAGCCACTGTGGGGCAGTAACAACAAAAACATTCCTAAGCCAAACAAGGGGCTTTGAACAGCCCCTGTGCCTTTTCTGAGCAAAGGATACAAAGAAACAGTTCTTCCAAGAACATCTGAACATTAGGATTTCCATTCGTATGTTACAAAATGTTATTAAGCTTTCTGGGAAACATTTTATAGATACACTTAGCTTCAACTCCTTCCACAGAGATGCTTGCAAACAGCTATTCTGAAGCTGTTACTCATTTTTAGAGCAGTGAATAGAGGTTGCGTGTGAGATATACAAGACTGTTTAAGACACTATCTGGATTTTCTGTGTGTGCATAAACTCTTCTACCTGAGGGCTAAGTAAATACCTTCTTTCCAAGTGATTATTCTCTGTGCAGGAATTTTTCCTTGTAAAGTATAGACACCTCTGAGGATTAGATATTTTTGTGCAGTCTTCACTCCTCTCAGGGCAAAATCTTAGGTGAACAGAAGTTATTATAAAAAATTATTCTATGTCTTAAGGGTGAAAGAATATATGTTGTTCAGTTTTGGATGTAACTTGGAACCAGAATTACTGAGCTGCTTTGGATCCAACAATTCACATCTATAGGTTCAAAATTAGATTAATAGCTTTGTCCTTTTTTCTTATATCCCAACTATTCTGTAGTTTTAATAATATCGATGAAATATGAAGAAATTAACTGTTGTTTCTTTTTACCTAGTACCAAAAGGGAAAAAATGCCTGTTTAAAAATCTCTAATTATAATCTGAACTTTGTATAAATACTAAACTTCCTGTAACTTTCATTCCAAATAGATACTGCCCTTTAGCGCTGCAGAAATTTTTACCAGATGAGTAGTATATGCTGAAATATAGAATCTGTAAAAAGTCGAAGTATCATACTTCAATCAAAGTGTTAGAAAAAGAGGATCAAGACATACAGAGAGCTGAATTACAGCCACGGCTCTTCAGTTACACTTTGAAGATCATTTTCATTTCCATTTTGATCTTCAATCTTACTCATAAGTAATTAACATTTGGGGATGCATGGCAGATGGTATGTACCACCTTGTCTTTTTGGGCAGTCTTTTCTTGTCTTGGCTTTTCCAGATATATTCCAAACCTAAAATACTTTGGGGGG
>NW_009622826.1:0-7451 GCF_000690535.1 Cariama cristata
ATCTCCCCTGCTGCCCTCCAGAAACCCTCATGGCCACCCCCGGGGCAGAGCATCTCTCCCAAACCTCCATCCCAAAGGAATATTTAGACCAAGAGCCAGCCTGCAGGAGCAGCACGGGGCTGGTGCTACCCCAGGAGAGCCCCGACAGAGCAAAGCCATCGCCAAACCCATGTGCAGCTACACGGAGGCTAGAAGAAGACCTGCTACCGTTCTCATCCAGACCTGAAGGGACCCTCTCCTTCAGCCAAGGAATAAATATGCATTTATAAAATTATTTATATCAGAATATAACACTATTTATCTGATCTGGATAGGTTTACACTGCATAACTGGTTAAGCAATTTGGAGCTGGGAGAATGGATTAAAAAAATGCGATTTGGCCGTGAGCCCACATTCAGGTTTAAGCCAGTTCCAGTGCTGCGGGGATGAGAAGTAGTTTTGGTAAAGCAGCAGCAGTGTTTGGGGCACATATCGCAGAATACTGCTGTTTTTCAGGCTGGGAGGCCCCATTACTCGGCCAGATTGGATCAGCCAGCTCTGATTATAGTCAAGCATCACATGCCATCTGCTTAGCCTTGTGTCAAATGTGTCAGGGGAGTGCTACCAGGAACCAATGTCTACCGATGTCTTTGTCACCAAGATCTACACAGCGTGACCGGAGAGCAGCGGGCACTCTGAGGAGGGACCGGGTTTGCTGCTCACGCCAGTTACGGCAGAGGTGACTCATAAATCGCCCTGGACCACGCTTTGCTCATAGCGACGAGCTCGCACCGACTCACTGCTCCCCATGAGATTTACCACGAGTTTCCACCCACAGCCTCCCTCGAGCAGGGAGGGGGATCACAGAGGGGTTGAGGTGGCACCTCTGGAGGTCACCCTGGCCAACACCCCTGTGCAAGCAGGGCCACCCAGAGCTGGTTGCCCAGGACCGTGTCCAGACAGTTTTTTTTAATATCTCCGGGGATGGAGACCCCACAACCTCCCTGGGCAATCTGTGTCGGTGCTCGGTCACCTTCACGGTAAAAAAAAAAAAGGGTTTCCTGATGTTCAGAGGGAAACTCCTGTGTTTCAGTTTGTGCCCATTGCTTCTGGTCCTGTCACTGGGCACCCACTGAGAAGAGCCCGGCTCGCTCTTTGCACCCTCCCGTCAGGTATTTATCAACATTGATGGGATCCCCTCGAGAAATGACTTCTCCAGGCCAAACAGTCCCAGCTCCCTCAGCCTTCCCTCATAAGAGATGCTCCAGTCCCTTCCTCATCCCTCTGGCCCTTCGCTGGGCTCTCTCCAGTATGTCCACATCTCTCTGGCACTGAGGAGCCAAGAAGTAGCAGCACTCCCTAAAACTTCCAGGGTGCAGCTCTCAGGAGAGCCTTTGGGAGCACAGACATCTCACTGAGTTACACCCAACGAGCAGCGATCCTTCACCCTGACACAGTTTAGAGATGCAGGTCACCCTTTGGATGCCTGGCTAAGCTAACCTCTGAAAGCCGATGCCTTCGGAGTCCGGGAAGGGCCGTTTCTCCCTTGAGTATAAGACTTTTCTTCTAACTTAGATACCTACATTGCCTAAACCTCACTCTTCCTCCCTCCCCTCAGTTTCCAAAAGGATCACATTTGCCTCCAAGTCTGCTCATATCTGACCACAACTCCCAAGGAAAAGCTGCTAACACCGAAGGAGGAAGCCTTAAGGGACAACCAGCTGGGAATTGCCTTGCAAAGATTTCGTATATCCTTCCCGCACCAGGCCAGGACATCTAAAGCCACCACTCCAGTAGCAGTGCCACTGAAGCATCACATGCCGGGCACACCAGCAGGGAGCTGGTAAGCCCCCAGCCAAGGGCAGAGCCCCTTCCCCTGGTGCGCTCGCTCCAGGTCGCACACGGCAAGAGTGATGCTGCACAAATCACTCGCCCACGCACACGAGAAAAACACCCAGCCGCAGGAGAAATCAGAGCCGCTACTTTGTCCTCTACCTGATCGGGGAGTGCGGACGCAAAGGGTGCCGGATTTGGTAGGAGAATGATCTTCGTAGTCCTTTTTGCAGCGGCAGAGGTACGTGCCCACGCCGTTGAAGCACTCTGCCTCCTCCCCGCAGAGCCCGACCCCAGCACTGCACTCGTCCACGTCTGTAACGGGGGAACAGGTGCCATGAATCGAGTCAGGCTTGGGTTAAAAGGATTTATCCCAGAGAAGAACGCAACACCCACCTTCAACGAACAGCGAAACAAGCTGCAGCTTCTCCGCTCCGACCGAGGGGCCAAGCAGCCCCTCCAGCCGGGAGCGCAGGAGCAGGGACACGTTCCTCTCCTCCGGCCGGAGGTGCATCCAGAGGGTGAGCAGGAGGTTGGCATCGCTCGTCCTGCGGGCAGCGAGAGCCCAGGGTCAGGCGGGAGGAAAGCGGCACCGCAAGGACAGCTCGGGACGCCCGTTTAGACCTTCCACCCACTCGTACCAGGTCACGGAGCTGCGGGCTCTTGCGAAGAGCGTTTGTGACAAGAGGCAGCTTTGCACTTGGACCGAGGGAGAGAGGAAAGCCTGGTGGCAGCTCCTCGCGTGGAGCTAGCCTGAGGTGGCTGGGTACTCGTGAAAGGCAAATGGCAGTGGTGGTCTGCAGCCCCGGGTCAGCCTCAGGGAAGCGTGGCTGGGGTCTTGCTGACAGCTCCCGGCTTTCTCCAGCAGACACGGTGGCAAGTGTGAGGGTCCTCATTTTTGTCCACAGTTTAAATCCATCTTAGATCTATAAAGGCCCCAGCCAGCACTAAACATCAATTTTCACCATCTTTCCTCTAGAAAAGAGTTTTGGTTCCCGCCCCCCGCTTTCAGGACAAGTTACAGATCACAGGAGCGGAGCAAGGCTGGGTCTCTGCCTGGGGAAGGAGGACGAGAAGCCAAGCCACTGCTATCCAAGAAATACTTCAGGTTACGGCGCAGTCACCTGCCAAGCCAGCGGCACAGCAGTAACCCTACCTTTTGATTTCCTTTAACTTTATTTCACTGACTCTGTTGGCAGAAAGTTTCAGGTTCTCCTGGATCTGCAAAGGAACAGAGCGACCAGTGCTGATTTGACGTTTGATGGGCAGGGGTATGGCAGCAAACAGTTTCTTTTCTCAGTCTACCTCCCCCCCTTGCCCTTCCCCTTCACAAACTGCTTGGGATGCATTAGACATCCCACAGCCCACTGCTCTGAGCCTCTTCTCTAGGACAATACCAATTGTTCCCAACTCCTTAGCTTCAGCTCAGCTCCCGCCAGCACACAAGGTCATTCGGGAAAAGGAAGGGCAGTAGTAGCCCCAGGTAAGTGCTTGGGCGCTAACCCATGGCACAGCAGCAGTGGGTGGACAGCAGATTTGGGGGCTAGGCAGCAGGCTGAACCCTCCACCTGCTCCGGCTTGCATCCCAGGAAAGAAGTTTGGGTGCAGCCCTGACAGCAGATGCTCACACGCTTGCCCTCGTTTAGGCTTTGGCTACAAGTTGCCCCATTTCCAGAGGTGAGTTACAGCTCTGAGTTGGTTGTGTCCCCGTCTCTGCAGTGCTTTTCTGCTGCCTTGCGATGGCACGGTGCTACGAAGGGCTGCGGCAGCTAAACGCCAGCCGCTGCGGCCGGGCACCCAGCACCCTGCCAGGGCATCGCCCTTGGCCTCAGATGGCCACCGGCACAAGCAACTCAGATGCTGGTTCATCGTGTGGCTTTAACAGAAAATCCTTGGAACGAAGGGCACAGCATGGTCTCTTCTAGTTGCAGATTTGGGACATCACATTTGTTTTCCTCCCCCTCCCCATGCCCAGACTTACATGGTTCTTCACAGATTCCAGAAGACCCTTCTGGAGCTCGCTTCCACCACGAGGAACCCAGTCCTTGGGTTTGATTTCAAGAGTTACTTCAAACAGCAGATCTACCAGAAGACACAAGATCCTAGTTGTTTAAATCCACATAACACAAGCAGGCCCCCTTAAATGAGGGAGGCCTTGAACATCGACGCTAGCAGAGCAGCTCCACGAGGACACGTTTGGGTCAGTCAGTGCCACGTGGGTATTTCCAGAGGTTGTGCATCAAGTAGAACAAGTTGTTGAGTAACAGGTGAAGACACACCTTAGCTAATGCTTGGTGCTGAACACTGGAATTGATCTTTCAGCAAAAAGAGTATACAAAGCGTTAGTGTGTATCCAATAATATTCACATTTCTTTAGATATTGTCTTTCCCGAAGGTATCGTCATAATTTGTGATGGAGTCTAAAAGCCCATTTCTCTCGCCTGTCTCCGGGATCACCTTAGATAAACTGCTGTGATCTGGCCGAATCCAGGCTGGCACGGATTTACCAGAGTCTGCTGTTTAAAGCCTATTTATATTCAGCAATATTTCTCCTGTTCAAAGCTCAGGCTCCTTCTGCATTGACTCCTGTTCCTGATGCTCGCTCTGCCCCGTAAGCCCAGTATTACGCTCCTTAGTTGCTAATGCTCCTGTAAGGGGGGGTTTGCTTCTCTCCCTGGCCAGAGGAGCCGGACTTCTACAGGTTTCTGACCCAGGTGGTCAGGAGGTGCCCATTGGGGTTTATTGGAGGAACTGAGGCTCATTCACTCTCATTCGCCTTACAAAAATGCTCTTTAAACAGCCAACAAGTGATGCCTGAGCTCAAAGAGACCAGCATTTAGGTCAGGTTTAGCGTGTGAACTCGGGTTTCTCCAGGGTCAGTACGAAGTGGCCAAAGCACAACGGCAGGATTGCGGCGATAGCTTAACAATCAAAATCCCCAAAGCGGTCACTACCCAGAAGCACCCTCCGCTGCTTTCTAAATTTCACGAGCAGGTGATGTCCACGCACAACACCCACCAGCACACGGGGCTCGGGGCAGTGTTTTCAGACACGCTTAACTCTTTGCATCGCTCACCTCCGGGATGGTGCCGGGACTGCAGCGCCGTGTCGTTCTCCAGAGACACCAGGGCAGAAACCAGATCTGTCAGAGCAAGGGAAAGAATCAGGCTGCTAGCCTCGGTGTACCGGTAAGGGGAAAAACTACATTAGGTACGTGTCACTTGGCAAGAAGAGTGCCATGTGCCAGCTCCTTCCAATATTCCTCGTACTGAAATTAAATATCAAGCTCTAAATACAGTCTACTCTTCCCTACAGAGGGAAGGGCTCTTTAGAAGGAGATCATCCCAATGAGCCCCATTCCCATTCCTGGAAGTAGATGAAATCCACTGGATTCTGGAATCCCTGTGAAGCCACCAGAGCTCCCACAACCAACAGAGCTGCCTTGGACCCCGACGGAGCCAAGCAGCTTGTGTATGAGATGCCAGCAACTGCAAAAGAGCTAAACAAACTCTTCCCCACATCTACAACGGAAGGGCAAGAACAGTTTGGAGGGGAGGAAAGACCAGCTGAAAACATCTTCTCTTCTACCTTGAGGCAGAAATTAATGTACATCAGTGGCTAAATATTTCTGTGAAAGAAGTCTACCATTGACTCCTAAACTTTCTTAGGAGACAAAAGCCCTTTTTTTCCCCTCCCTCCTCCCTTCAACTTCTGGAGCTCAAACTCCATTACCATGGCTAGGAGCACCCTGCCAGGCTACAGCCATAGGAACCAATGCAAGCCAGAGCTGTTTAAAACCCACGGTGAACATTCGCGGTCTGCTTTGGGTGTAAAGTCATAGCTGCGAGGCTGGCTCCCCCAGGGGTAATTCAAAGCACTTGGATTAGAAGCCAGCCTGTCCCCGTTCGGAGGAGCACCATCCATAGATGCCCATGTTACCACAGATAAACCTACGTCTTCTCAAGCACCACCTGCCTTGGATACAGGAGGAGTCAAGAGTGCTGCCACATGGACCAACTGAGGGCAACAGCCGTGCCTGGAAATAAAACCTCTTAAAGAGTGCTGCATCACTAGAGCTGGGTACTGCACTGTGTCAGGCATCAGTTCAGCCACAGATAACCCCCAAAACACCTTACCAAAGAGCTCTTCAGTCCTTTCTCCCAGAGACACCGTATCTCCAGCCATCACACCGGGAGAGGGGTAGAGAGGAGGTTCTGTACTCGTGTTTAGCGGTGGCTCTTCCAGCACTGGTGTCTGCATGCGATGTGCAGCAGCACCCACTTCTGAGGGGCTGTCGCTGGCCTGATCCAGCCTAGATGATTTGGCAGACACCCCTACCTTGCTGCTGGGCACCTCTGAGGAAGGGACACCCGCTGAGTGACACCGGGCTACGTTGACCAGAGCAGACACTGGCTCTACGTCCCCCTTTGCGATCTCCAAGGCAGATGGTTCAGCTTTACACCCGGTGTCTTGCCCAGCTGGAGCTGGCTCCACCAACACATCACCTTTGGTTTCTCTGCCCTCAGTGCCACTATCCTTAAGGCTCCTTTCCAGCTTGGTTTCATCCTGCAGCTGACCACGCTCACTCCGGTCGAGCTTGCTCAGGTTAGCACCAGACTGAGCATCTTCCATGATGAGATCAGGAGGGTGTTGGGCTTCTTCGTCTGGGCTTACAAGCTCAGGCTGGATCCTGCCACCAGCAAGTGCAGCTGATGGGCCCGGAGAGGTTCTCAGCATGGACAATAAACCTTGTGTTACTGCTGTCCTCCAGCTCTTTTCAGAGGTCTCCTGGGCAGGCTCTCGGGGATCTATGGCATCACGTGAAGAGCCCCCAGTTTCAGAGTCTCTGAATATATAATACTGTCCTTTAAAATCTCTGTATTCATGGCTTAGGGAACCACTTCCCGACAGAAACAATACATGGAGCGCGGTAGCTTGCGTAGCAAAGATCAGAGTGCCTCGGTTGTGACAGGCGTACACCACTTTGGTCTCCACGCTTGACGAGACCCCCTGGAAGATGATCTTGTCCTGGTTCTTGCCACAGCCGTCGTTCCCCTGAAACCCCTGGATGTAGATGACGATGTGCTTCTGGGGGCCTGCCCAGATGGTCCAGTTGCACCAGATGTTGGTTTTGATGTCAGCCTGCAGCGGCAGGTAAAACATCCCAGACCCATCCTGAAAGACGAGGTGGCAGCTCCTGATGGGGAAGTACTCCATTGCCCAGGGAGGTCCTAGCTCTGACACGTTGGGAACGCAGAAAAGAAACATGCGGTCAATGGTTATTGTACGCACCAGGACACGGATATCATGCTTCTAAGAGCGCTGCAAATTACCACCGAAGGAGCCCCATTTCAGGCCCTCTCCTGCTGCAAGTTTTCTGTAGTTTCTGCCCCTGGAGCCACATCTCAGCTCTGCAACCGGACCTGAGCCTGGACCCCAGCTGCCCTGCGAGGGTCCGGCCCTTCACAGCCCATCCAGCCTTCAGCAGCTTGAACTACGTGGGTTTGCTTCCAGCGGAGGTTTGGCCAACAAGACCACTTGTTTGAGTTTGTGTGGTGAGGGTTTGGTAGCGGGGGGGCTACAGGGGTGGCTTCTGTGGGAAGGTGCCAGAAGGTCCAGGCTGGAGCAGGCAGTCCCTC
>NW_009622826.1:8006-8330 GCF_000690535.1 Cariama cristata
CAGGGACCGCAGGTGAAGGATGCAGCTTCATCCTTGCCCCCACCAAGTACTTCTGCCTTCTAAAGATGGCTTACACCAAGACCCAAAGTACTGGGAGACCTACCAGCATGTTTCTGTTGCCGTCCTCCTGGCATCCCGCTGTTTCTGGGTACATCAGAGGGCTCCTGGGGCTTTTGGCCTCCCGACGCTGTTTCTCCCCACGGGGCCGCGGGAGGACCAAGGTATGCAGGAGTGGTGCTGGAGGAGGCATTTCTCCACTCTCCTGCACCCACTTGGAGAGCTTCCGTGGTTTTCTGCATTTTAAATGCCCCAAGGATGGAGGCA
>NW_009622826.1:8368-13435 GCF_000690535.1 Cariama cristata
CAGGCACCACGTGGCCCTCTCTCCTCACCCCCCAGGTGCCAGGCGGGGAAGCTGGTGCCATCCCAGAGCCCCTGTTCACATGGACCTCGGGCTGAGGAAGCCCCACACCAGGCCTTGGGACAGGGATGGAGACGGGGGAGGGACCCCTGGCCATCAAACCCACAGAGGCCGAGGTTTCTCCTCGCTGGCCACCCGCCTCCCCCAACACCAGCTTTTGCATCCCAGGGCCAAGGCACCTGGGGGACCCATCTGTGCCCAGTTCAGAGGCTACTGATGGATGGTGAGGCGGTGAAGGGGAGACCATCCCCTGTCCTCCTGGGTTAGCCGGTGAGATGCCCACCCTTCGCCTGAGGCTTACAGGGTCCAAATCCAACGCAGCTGGTGGAGAGAAGACCACCTTGGACACAGGCTCCATTTCTGGAGGAAGAGGTGCTTCAGGGATGAAATTGGTAGAGCTGAAGCCTGCAGGGCCAGGTGCTGTGCAGGAGACCACCGGCACAGGGGATGTGTCTGTCCCCAGGGTGGACATGGCTGTGGGAGGATGCTCCAGCCCTGTTGGCAAAGGGGCTTCCACCAGCCCTGGCTCTGCAGCTCTGCCACTTTGGTGGCGGCAGCTTTGCCCACCCAAGGAAGACAGACGAGCTTTCTCGGCAGCTGAAGAGCCACGTGCTTGGGCACTTTGAGGAAGGCTCCCAGGGTCCGTAGGGGCTGGCTGCAGGATGCGACTGCTCTGGCCATGCAAACGAGGATGCTCTTGCAGGATGTCCCGTGGTGCTGTGGGACGCAGCACTGTTTTCCCCCTGACAACTCCCCTAAAACTTTCCAGGGGGGAAATATCCATGAGCTTCATATGCTGGAGGCCAGCTGTTCCCAGCTCAGGCTGAGTCATGGACAAACCCTTAAAACTGCTTTGGCATCTTTGGCTTCTCTCAGGTAGATGTGAACGGTGCCCATTAACCAGTCCATACGGGCCACTCAGGCTGGGCATCAGGCCTTTTGCAAGGCTATCAGCATCACTGCTCGCTGTGCCATCAGTTGGGATGCTCAACCGGGGATGGCTTTCATCCTTCTCTAAGCTGACTGTGCTGACCCCTCGGTACGTGCGGGCATCTGTGCTCCCTTCGCTTTCTCTTCTGCCAGAGGACAAAGACCACAAGTGTGCAGCCAAGTCCAGGCAACTTGTCTGTGTTGGTTTAATAGTAAACTGTAGGTCATCCAGATCTTTTGGCCTCAGGGTAGGGTGCAGGACAGACTGGCTGTTCTCCAGACCCACACCAGCTGACTGCAAAAAGGGCTCTGCTACATGCAGGGCATCGAGCAAAGGAGTTTCCAAAAGCACACTCGAAAGCTCGTGCGCGTAACCAAAACCCACGGTGACGTCCCCGCTCACAGAGGGACTCTGTCCCCAGGTATCCTGTGCTGCAGTGGGGATTGTGCCCCCAGGTGTTCCTCTGCCTTGAGCTTCCTTGCAGCACCCCAGACCTCCTGGCAGCTCAGACTCCGGCACAAAAGCAGCTTTCGTTTCCAGGAGTGGTGTCCTCGCACGTTCGTATGGGAGAAGATCAACAGGACTTCCCACAGCTGTAGTGCCCAGCGTGACCCCTCTTCCCCGCATCAACTCACCACTTAGCACCGTGGTCTTGCCAGGGCTCACGGTGCTACCTGTGGTTGCAGAGCTTAGCACATCCCTGAGGTTTTCAGCCCATCCAGACTGAAAAATACTATCTTGCTTTGGTAGTTTTGGAGCAGAAGTTTCAGAAGTCACATCATCTTTGGAGGAAGATTCACCTTCCTGGTCTTGGAAGATGTAGTACTTCCCTTTAAATTGCACATCTCTGCAGTTTGGCAAGTACCTCTTCAGCAGCACAACGCGGACGCCCTGAGCAAAGGTGGCAAAAACATGCGTCTCCTTTTTCCAGCAAGCATAAACCGCACTGTTTTCCACCAGGGAAGAAACTCCTTCAAAAAGGATTTTGTCCTCATTTTTGTTGCAACCCTCCTTAGTGATAAAGCCCTGAATATAAATTATTATATGCTTTCTGGAGCCTGCCCAGATTGTCCAGTTGCACCAGAAGTCTGTGGGGGAATCGCCCTGGTACGCTGGAGGAGAAAATTCCCCATACTTGTCCTTCAGGACTCTGTGGCAGCTTCTTACAGGCACGTATGCCACTATCCAAGGAGACTCTGACCCTGGAAGACAAGAAGCAACAACCTCAAGTTTTCCTCCATCACTTCCCAAAAAGAGTTACTAGTCCTTATTTCCAGAAATTATTTTTCAAGGTCCCTCATCTCCCCATTTTGCTACCTCCTGCTCCCGTTTGCCAAGCAACGTGCAAATCCATCAGCAGGAGAACGCGCAAGTAACCCCGCGTCGGGTCCTGGGGTCGAGGTGAGGCGGCCCCCTGAGCATGTACCCACACATCAGCCCGAGGTGACCCTAAAACTGCCATCCCTTCCAGCTCGAGCAACTGTTTCCATCCACACCCACTAGCAACCGACCCCAAACCTGCTCCCCATCAGCGCTCACCCACCCGTATGCGCTGCTCCGGAGTACGGGGAAGGCTGGGGGCAGCTGGAGAAGCCCTGGCCACCAGCACCCCCTGCCCCACGGGGAGCCAGGCTGTACCCCCACTGCCACCACCCCAGAGCAGGGCACACGTATGCTTTAAGTGCCGCCCGGCACGGCCACGCAGGAGCACAGAGGTCCCAGCACGGCCACGCACCCGGTGCCGCTCGTCCCGGGGAGGCGGGTTCCCCTCCGCGGGGTCGGGCTATTTAGGGATCACCGCTAAAGGCTCGGGGAAGGGCCACATCTGGACGAGTCACAAGAGCAACGCGCACGCGGTTACGCTTGGTTTCGGCACCGGGGCCGCGTTTGTGGTTCACACGCCGGCAGAGCCGGGAGGTAGAGCTCCCCTGAAGGCGATTTCAGCCCCTTTGCTTTAAGGGGCTCCGCCAAGCAAGAAGCCCTCAGCAGGATGAGCGACGCGAGCATCTCGCCGTAGCTCATTCAGCCCTTAACGCGGGAAACACCTTCCCTCGGGCAGGAAGAAATACGGTATTTTTCCAAAAACGCTGTCTCAAAGCTAGAAGAGCCACAAGCCAGGCTTACCCTACGGGAGCACAATTAAAGTTCGGATTAACTTTTGCTACTTGTTTTAATTGCTGCCGAACAGTGATTTGCTGGAGCGCGTTGCTCCTGCCCGCGGGGTCCTTGGCAGCCGCAGAGGAGGGGCACGCGTTATCTCCCACGCTGGCGCGGATGTCTCCCCCCCAGCACTCGACACCAACCACATCCCCTTCCCTCTCCACGGCCAGGTTGTTGCTCCTGGCTTTCCACACCATGGCTTGAGGTACCCCACAAATTCTGGGGAGGATTTATTCAACCAAAAAAAAAAAAAGGGTGGTCTGAGAATTAACTCTTACCTGGTTTAACCTTCTGATATTCCCGAGAGGATCCATATACCTAAAAAAGAAAAGAGAGACTTATTGCAGACCCGAGTACCACTGCCCGTGCACGTAACGCTGCTCAGAGAAATCCCAGCCCAAGCCCGATGGGAAGGGAGCACCAAATCCACCGTGTCCCGGTAGCTTGGGGTTTTGCCTACACCTGGACCAAGCCCCTAAACCACCTCATTTTTTTTTTTTCCATGTGATAACAAATATTCACTCCTCCCTACCTCCAAAAGCATGGCCTGATTGCTGCTGTTAGACCACAACCAGTACAAAACCACCCCCAAAGCCCAGCAAGCAAAGCCAGGCTGTGCCTTAATCCATAAGGGCCATGCAGAGGAGAGAAAGATTTGTAAGCAGGTAGGATGCTGCACCCAGGAAAGGGGTTTCCTACAGGGAACCGAGTCCCCCCTTCCCACCACTCACCCCCGGGGCAGCACCGCAGCAGGACCTCAGCATCGCCCCGGGAGCGATCCTGCCAGCAGCCGGTCCCCACACCCAAGGCGCCAGGAGCAGGGCCAGAAGCATCAGAGAAGGCAAAGGCTTCATGGCAGAGGTTTACCAGAGGCACAACTCTAAAGTGAGACCAAAAAAGAAAAGGAAAATCTCTCCCTCCCTAAAATAATCCCTCAGGCGGAGCAAACGTGGGATCACCACCTTTCCCAGCCCCTCTCCAACACACATCCCTGCAGCAAAGGGGCTGACCTGGGAGCCCACTCGCTCATATACTGCCCCGCTACCCCTGTGATAGCAATTAGCTAATCAATGAAATGAGGCCAGCCATCGCTCGTTAGGGACAGACCCACTCCCTCAATTTGCTGTCCAGCATTCCTCCTTTGCTGGGTGTTTTGGTGAGAAGGCTTTAACGGTTTATAACGGTTATAAATGGTTTATAATGGTAACAAATGGTAAATGAATGGTTATAAACTGGAGTTAAAGTGATGCTGATACCCTCACCTGACCCAGAAGCAAAGCCCAGGTTGCTTGTTCTCTTAAAAAAAAAAAGATTCAATTACTGAAGGGGGGAAAAAAAACCCTAATATGAACGTGTTTTCATCACAACATTTTACCGGTCCGCTGCCGAAGGCTGTGGTTTCCCCCAGGGCTGCACTGAGTGAAACAGGTGAAACTGCCTTGAAACACAAGCAGCTCCTCTCCTCATCTACATTCCTGAAGTGTGGAAAGCAAATAGCCCAGGTGATGATGTATAAATTAGTAGATGCTTAAAATTCTTTCAGCTGCAATAATCTAACTTGTCATTAGGGGCCACACAGATAAGGTAATTAGGCTGCTTGACATGCGGCTTTGACAACGTTCCTTTTAAAATGTCAATCATCATTTAGCAAAATAAAATAAAAAATACTTTTTTTCTTCTAAGTCATCACAGCTTGACAGGCCGACGGACGTTCAGGGACAAATACATCATTTTTTTCATGGGTTGAAACAAGCAGCACATCAGACCGTCCCAGCCGCCCAGGGTTTGCAGCAGCATTGGTGCGAGCGACCGCGTCCTAGCTCCCGATTTTTAACCCGGGCACACTGCCGGCTCATCTTCAGCCGGCCGTCGACCAACACCCCAGGACCTCTTCACCCCGGCAGCTCACCAGCACACAG
>NW_009622826.1:13871-19595 GCF_000690535.1 Cariama cristata
AGCAACGGCCTTTCCTGCATCCACTAAACAGGTCCCCTTGTCATAGAAGGAGATCAGGTCAGTCAAACAGGACCTGCCTTTCATAAACCCATGCTGACCGGGCCTGATCACCTGGTAGTCCTGTACGTGCCCTGTGATGGCACTCAAGATGATCTCCTCCATCACCTTCCCCGGTACCAGGGTCGGGCTGACATGGCTGCAGTTCCCCGGATCCTCCTTCTGGCCCTTCTTGTAGATGGGCGTCACATTTGCCAACCTCCAGTCAGCTGGGACCTCCCCAGTTAGCCAGGACTGCTGGTAGATGATGGAAAGTGGCTTGGTGAGCCCCTCCGTCAGCTCCTTCAGCACCCTTGGGTGGATCCCATCCGGCCCCATGGACTTGTGTGTGTGTCCGAGTGGTGTAAACCCCATGTAAATGTGGTTTGCCCTCATGAACATCAAGGGTCGTGCTACCAGGATGTAAACCTGGAAGATACGTATCCCGGCTGGATGCCCTGCTGCGGAGCAGGGGGGTCCCTCAGGTATCATCTGGGTCACGAGGAGAACGGGAGCGTTTGCTTCATTTTAGCTTTGCAGATAGTAGAGTGGAGATGGTGAAATAAATCATAAGGCCAAGTTTATTTTTAATTTGCTAATATGTAAGTATTTGAGTGAGGAATTTTAACATGTAGGGGTTTTTTTCATTTCTTTGATAGCTAATTTTTGAGTTTTATGGTGAGCATTTCCATAAAAACATGAACTGTCCATTAGGATGTTTGGCCCTTTTGACTAAATCCTCATGCTCAGTGGTTGCTGATTTTCTTACTTATTTTGGGGCCACCTGGCCCGAGAGTACCTGTTGGAGGGGAGCTGGTGGGCACGTTCACGCTGGCCCATGCCGAGCTGCACAAACTCTGCACCATGGGGCCAAAACCCCCAAACTGTGGGTCTCAGCCTCTCTACCAGCTCCTGTGCTCCCGGTTTCTCAGGACGGGGTGGAATCTCCCCCAGGACGAGCTGATGGACCCGACACGACCCTCGGCAGCCAGGCAGCTCCGAAGGTGCCCAGGCCCCTGGGCTGGCCGCAGATGCTGCGAGTGGGACACAGCCACCTTGGGGACCGCCGGTGTGGGACCGTCCATCAAAGGCACAGTCACCAAAACTGAGCTAGTTTCAGCAAGCACTCAAATTTCCCCGCCCCAGGCAGCGTGATGTGCCGGCAGGTCCTACTGACAAGCGCTCTGCTGTCATTTCTAAGGCCAGGTACACTGGCTGAGAGCTCAGGGCGGATAAATTTACCTTCTGCCTCCCTCTAGTGATTGCACTGCTCCATAAAGAGAGGGAGAATTACACTGGGCAACCGTCATTTTTATTTTCTTTCTTAGAAAATCAAAGTAACTGAACACTTCTACTTTTTCTGTCACTTATTCATGATTCTCTTACACACCAAAAGCGAATGGGAAGAGCTAAACGAGGATAAAAAAATTAGGATTTCACTCATCACCTCGCTAAGGTCCAAAAGAAAGGGTAACACGGAGAGCAGCTAAACGCTGCTGCAAAACCAGTATTTTATCAAAGCTGAGAATATTTTTAGGAAAACTGGTAATGTCACTGATAAGTTCTTTTTTCAACAGGTTTCAAAATTCGTGTTTAGCTGGGCAAGGCACCCAGCTAAATACCGAGGGATGCGTCCTGGGCGCCCATCTTAATGGCTCCATCCCTCCGAGTGAGCTGACAGTGCCCGGCTTGCAGCGGCTGCTCTATTATTTATGTATACGTTATGTAGAACGAGATCCCTGTATTTAGTTACCGGAGATAAGCATCAGTTTAATTCCCATTTCTTCGTGTCACTCGTTAGCCGCATTGATTTTAGGTCTGTTGGGGCCAAAGATGCAATTACACTCTTAGATACAGTTAAAGGTAGGGGATTTCTCCGGAGCTGATATTTTCCTTAAATATGGAGTTGGCTTTTCATTGAGTTGGCTGCTAAGCCTCTGGACCGCGCTCGGGGATGTTTTAAATGAGTGATGCCATCACACTCCAGTTTATCGTGGTGAGTGTTTTACCCACGTTGATGGTGAACTGTAATACTATTAATAAAACCGATAGATAGTTTAACTTCACATTTTCGTGGGATTTCTATAGACTAATAGCATAAATCGCACATCTGCAAGATTTGTGTAAGAAGATGTGTAGTATGGGAGGGCTAAATTGATTTTTCTCTGGGCTTTCTGACGCCTTCAAAGCACCTGTTCCTTCTTTAGCCTGAGCCGGGAGTCTGTGGACACCATTAGTTAACCTCAGTGGGGGAAAGCTATAGGATCCATATGTACTGTAGGTCTTAAAGGTTCCCGCCATTGACTGCAGAGCATCTCAGGTTTGCATGGAGCCCACCGCCAGAGCCCGGAGAGCCCAGAGGTTTGTGTGGCTGTGTCCAGATGTAGAGCCCAGATGTGCCTAGGTCCTTCTCTCTGTAAAACAGTATAAAACGCCCTGAGGACGACAATAAATTGCATGAAGTGAGCAAGTCCCTCGCTCTCTCCGTGTACCTGGTAAGCAGACGGAACGCCGCCGGCAGGGCAGGGTTTCACCTTTGACCTGCGGACGGTACCTGGGGGGGACTCAAAGCCCATCCTGGCTTGAAGGACCCACAAGCTTCTGCGTTTTACCCAGCTGTGAGATGGGATGGCAGCGAACGCTGCTGCACGCCCGGAGAGCGAGTGCCCGTGGGCATTTCCCAGCAGACGGGCCCCGGCAGTGGGACTCGTGCCCCCGGCCCCACCAGCTCAGCCCCCACCCGAAACTGGGCTGGCCCCGGGCTCCTGCAGCCCCCATCCCCACCTTGCTTGGGGCAGCAAAGCCTGGGGTCAAACCCCACTCGGCACCCCCATCTCTGCCCCGGCTCGACCACTGCCTCGCCGTACTTTATGGTACGGTTTATCCCCGGCAGGTGCACGCGACGATTAACCGCTTAAACCCAAAATATTGCCCCTGTCTCTCCCACAAGTGAGCGGTGGGAGGTTTGGTTAGACAAAAAGGCAAAGAGAAAAAGCAATACACTTCTAAATCTGTGTCTAGGAGGAATACACTGGTTTTTCTAGCTGCCAGCTCTCCCCGGGGTGGCGGGCAGGTGGGTGAGGTGGCCTCTCCTGCCTGGCTTCCCTCCCCGGCGATCGGGGCAGCGCCAGCGGGAAGAACACGCTGGGATACCGCACCACCCTGGGCATCAACCCAGTTAACGAGTAACCTCGGAAATTCGCCACCCGCGTTACTGACCGGCCACACGACACCTCGCGAAGGAGATGTTTTCCCACCCGCGCCGGGGCCAGGGCTTTCCCAGAGGAGCATCTCCACCGGAGATTTGGGAACTGTCCCTGTCCCTCTATTTAGAAGCGGTGGGATTTCCCCAAGCTGCTCCCTGGCCAGCAATTTCTGTGCCCACGGCTGAGTTCAGGCGAGGAGCAGCCTGGCCGGCACGTTCCTTCCGTGCCGGTTTTGCCTGGGCTGGTGGCAGGGGGGGAGCGCGGCCGTCGCTCTGCCCTGATGGCAGTGGGGAAAAACAAAAAAGACCTTTCCAGCTTTTTCAGTTTAAAGCACGGCAACGTGATGGCAAACGAGCTGCTCTCCGGAAGATGTGGTAAAATACGTTTTAAAAAGAGATAATGGAAATAAATACCTGCTGAAATGTTTTTCAACAAAATATTTTTTAAATTGAGAAGTTTATGCATCCCGTACATACAATGTGCGAGCTGCTGCTTTGTTGTGCCCAGCCTGATTTTTTTCACTCATTTAATTCAGCATTGCTCTGATGAACTATTTTTGAAAACCAAAGGAAGTGTTTCCCTGCTAATAGCTCCCAAGGCCAGTTTTCCATCGGGAAAGCAGGTTTATAAGTGAGCCCACGCGTGCACAGCGGTACACGGGGAATTGGACTCCACAGGGAATCCCAAAAGATGGAGAAAATGGAGCCCTCGCCCCGCTTCAGCAGACAGAGGCCACCTCCCCTCCTCTTTGATGGCTCCTTATTTTGGTGATGAGCCCAACACACCTCTGTCTGTGAGTCTCTCCGCCACCGGCAGCGCCGGGGATTGGCGCTTTGCTCTGGTGTTTCCCCATCACCTATTTTAAAGGGTTGTTGCAAGAAATTCACACCTAAAATTGGTGAAGCCCTTAGTTCCTCCCCGAGCCTTAGTCCAGGCTTTCAGTGGAGCTGCTGACCTGGTGGGTACCAAAAATCACAGCATCCCTGCCGGGAGCTGCTGAGGAGGCTGGTGAACACAAAGGGGCCAGGACGAAGGAAACGCATCGCTGAATTGCTGCGGGACCCCCCGCTACGGCCATGGATGACCCGTGGGGGCTTCTCCTCCTCAGGAGGAAACCAAATCAACCAGAAAAATCCCCACCTAAACGGAGAAAGACCACCAAGGGAACGGGAGGTACTGCTGAGCCGGGCAGCGGCGGCGAAGGCAATGGGGAGGGTGAGTGGGGAGGGAAGTTGTTCTCTCTGTGCACGTCTTGTTTCTTAGCCCTGTAAGCCACTGCGACTGTTTTCAGACACCAGGTCACATCAACCCATGATCCAGGACAGTACAGCTCTCTTAACCTTCTTGTTCAAGCCCAAATCCTAGCCTGTGCTCAGGATGGATCCCTCCCATGGCTGCGACGGAGGGTATCGGAGAAAGTCCCTCTCAGCATCTCCCCAGCAACAGTGATTTCTGCTCAGTGATGGTGGAGAGGAGACAGATGCCAGAAGGAGCATCTGGCAGGACCAGAGCCTCTTCCCTGCATCCACCCCAGTGGGGTTTAAGCCCCCGGTCTCTCCTGGCAGGGGCAGACACTGCCCATCTGCCCCAGCCCGGGGGGACGGTGGTGGGCGAGAGGGCTGGGGGCCATCTCTTGGAGCCCAGGAGGTTCCCAAGCCAGGGCTCGCTGGGGAGGAGCAGCTCTGGAGGACCTGGGAGGGCTCGCATCCAGGTGGGCACGGGTAGGCTCATCCCATCCCCGGAGCGGGTCCCACCTCTGCACATCGCCAGCAGCAGGAGGAAGAAAAGGCAGAACAAAAACCCCGCAGCGACGATGCCCCGGCCCCTGACCCACGCGCCCGGCCAGGCCGTTCATTCTGGTGGGAGGAAAGCCGGGCTGCAGGCAGCTTTGTGTCCTGCAAACCACTGCAAAACTGATTTATATTAAAAATAAAGAGGACACAATACCAAAGTGGTTGGGGTTTGTCTATTAATCTCTGAACAGTCAGCTGCAAACCTAACAAATCCCCTGAAATAGCAGCGGGGAGCTGTGACCTAGCTCGCTCCTCCCTGCCGCCTTTTACAGCTAAAAATAATCAATAACTGTCCGAAACAGGGAGACCAAAGCAATTTTACAGGCTGCGGGATCATGACTCATATTTTTACTCGCACGCTGGCTGGGCATAAAAAACCCCCACAGGTCCGCGTTTCCCAGCAGCCGCGGCGGAAAATCGCCTCCGAAGGGCCGGGGACCCGGGCGGAGGGGCTGCTGTTAGGACGAACTCCCGCATCCCCTCCTTTTGCCGTGATCCTGCAGCGATGCTTTGCTGGGAAGAAATGAAAATAAAAACAATGCAGTCGTGTTGAGAGCGACTTTATCCTCCCGACTTTATGCATGTGAGGACTAATGAGGGAGCAATGAGCCCCGGGGAGGGAGCAGTGGTTGTTATTTTGCTGCTAATTGCTGTTTTCAGCTGCCACAGGCAGCAGAAAGGGCTTTTCC
>NW_009622826.1:19716-53465 GCF_000690535.1 Cariama cristata
CAGCCGTTTTGCCTCGAGAAGCAGCAGCGGCACCAAAGGAGATGCTGGCAACTGCCAAACCAGGGCCCGTTTCCTCTGCGGCAACCACATTTCAAGAGCCGATAACAAAATCTGGCGTTTCTCACCCAGCTCACCACCGTGCTGGCTCCCACCGCCTCTGGGGCGTTTGCCGGGGAGGGGAAGGTGCAACCTCAGGTCTCTGCCTTGGCCTCGCCGGCATGGGAAAAGCCCAGTGCCTTGGGGAGTTCCCCAGCCTGGCAAAAAAAAAAAAATAAAATAGCTATATTGCTTCCTTCTACCCCAAACCAGCCTGTCCAGGCCTCGGAAAGGTGGTGGCATGCTGCCAGCGCAGTGGTGCACAGCGAATTGATGTGTCAGCTCCTGCCCCAAACTTTCAAGATGACTGTACCTAGACCCATGTGCTGAGAAACACGGTTTTTTTGGCGGCTGGATCCCCTCTCCCCCACCACATCTCCTTCCCCGCCGCTCTCTTGCAGTGGCACGCGTGGGTGTGAAGCGGCTACGACCCTTTGCCGTGTTGACTCATTATTACAAAGCTGGAGAGGGGGGAAATCCTGACCTCTCCATCAAAAGAAAAAAAAGCTCAAACACCTGGGAAAAAAAAAAATATAGAGGCCACTAAGGTTGTAGCCAGATTGATGCGATTTAGTCCCTGCCTGCTAGGGAACGGGGTGCCAAGGGGTTGCACGGGTCCCATTCTGACCCCGGCACAGGCCTGGCACAGACTGACACTCTTTGCATCGCGTTACCCCCGTCTTGAGCCAGCGCGGCCGGGGTGATGCGCTGGTCTGCAAACACTGACCCATCGCAGCTACGCGAAGGGCTGCCGAGCCTGCCTGGTGTCACGGCAAAACACCCTGGGAAGATGAAACCCTAGAGCAGAGATCCTCCTGAAGCCCCGGCTGGATCTGCACAGCCCTAGTTAGACCAGCTCCCCATCTACCCTGGCTTAGTACTCATCCCACCTTCTCAGCAAGGTCTGTTACGTACGTACGTGCTTCCGATACTCACGGTGCGTAGGCTGGGCTGCGGTCACAGTGCTGAAACCTTGACCAGACGTGTGCACCAGGCTGGCGGCGGTGACCGAGGGCTGGCGCTGGGCTCTGCAGGGGATGCTCATCGCCCCGCGTGTAGACGTGTACGGCCAAGGGGCCCTGAAGGCAGAGGCAGGGAGGGAGAGGCCGGGGCCGGGGAGCCGATGCACGGCACTTGCCTACACCAGATGCACCCCGACATGCTTTATCTGGGCTGATAACCCCCTCTCTTCCCACCTCCTTTGGCCCCACCACAGCCAGCAGCTACTCCAGAAGCAGGAGGAACGGTTTCATTTCCAACGTGCTGCCGCTGCCTTCGCTGGGCACATAGCAAAGACGGGACTGGAAGGTGCTGGAGGAAGGCAGGAGGGATTGCTGGGGCATGAAAATCCTCTGCGATGCCAACAAAGAAACTGGCACTTTGATGTTGCAGTCAGGAAGCGGTTTAAGAAACAGTGCAAAAGTTCAACTCGAGAACATGTCACTGCTTTTCCTTTAATTCCTCTAACTGTACGTGATTCTGGAAAACAATGTTATCCCTGGTACAGAGCTACCGCTTCCTGCTCTTGCTAAAGACTTTCACACAGAGGAGAAGTGAAGGGAAATGTTGAAAATCCAACAAACAAATCATAAAAATGAGACGGAAGCCTAGCTCTGAAGGGCTGCAGGAAACGCCGCTCTGTACGCCCACGCGACGGAGCCACCGAGGGACGGCGGCAGCAAAGGCAATGAAAGAGATGGATCCTTCTTACTGCTCTGCGCAGGGAGCAGACGGCTCGCAGGTACTCTGTCTGGCAGCACCTCTTTGGAAACCATCCAGGTACGAGCCATGACGCCTCCAGCTTCAGCCAAAAGTCAGGTATTTTGGTGGAAACCCCTTGGGGAATGGGGCCGCTCAGACGCAACCTATTGCACGGACTGAGCGCGTTCAATGAAAATCAGAAACACATCCAGTTCCTCCAGCAGGATGTTCAAATGCCTACCCCAGTAACATGAACGTCCTCAAACAACAGACTGGAAGAGCTATCGAAGGAGAATTTCCCCTCGCTTCAGTCTGAACTCTCTTTTACTTCTGCTAATGGCTTCAGATGAAGGAATCCAGATGTTAAAAATGGCAGCCACGCCAAAGAGCTGGCCCGTGTCCGGCGTGTGACACTTCCCCGTTCTGGGCTGTGAAGCAGCTCGGGAACAAAGACCCAGCTGAGCAACAGCTTGCATTAGCTGAACGACTGCCAGCAGCCACAGCAACTCCCGAACCGAAAAATCCCACCTGGAGTAAACCAGGATGATGGTTGATTAAAAAAAATAGAGCAAGCAAACATCGCAGCCCATCATGATTTTGAAAATTAAAATTAAATTTAAAAAAGTCAGTAAGAGGTAAGCTTGGAAAGGGTATTTGAAAAATGGTAGCTTGACCACCACTTCTCTGGGTCTCTGTCCAAAGCAACTGGGCTGGGAGAGCCTGCGCGGCTGCGGGGGAGGCTGCTCCCCTCAGCCCCCCACGCCGGGCTGGGACAGTCCTGTGCAAGAGAGAACTCTGCAGGACTCAACTCATCCAGTAACGCATATATACGCATCTTTAACAAACAGGTCCGTTTGCTGTGGAACAGGACCTTACATCCCCCGGTGAGACCCGTTGGTGTCTATTAGCCACCAGCACCCATCAAAAATCCGCGCCCTCCCGGCTGGGACATTTGTGCTCAGCTTGGTGTTGTGGGGTTCGTACATCTTCAAGGCTTCGAGGTCTCCAGCCCCAGTTTGGTTGAAAACGGCTCGCCCACAGCCACCCTCGCCCCGGCAGCGTGCTCGCCGTGGAGCAGAGGTGCTGGGAGCGTCAACCGCATTCTTTAAACACAGAAGTATTTCGACAGCCAGGCTTATGGCAAATGATCCTAATGGAAAGCAGCTGCCTCGTGCCTGTAAATAGGATTCTCTGTGCAGCATTTTGCCTAATAGAGTAAAATCAGAAGATAGGGATTTTTTTTATATATATATAGAAAGAGACTTGCAGTCTCAAATCTAAACTTTACTGACACGCCAGCACTGTTGGTTGGAGGGGAAGAGTTTAGGGACATTAATTTATTGAAATAATTTATTCAAATGTGTTCACCGAGACTTGAAGCCCCCCCAAGGTTTCGCTCTCCCACACCTCCCTGCCCCACCAGCACACTTCAGCCCTCCGGTTCCACCGGGCTGGGAGCTGCCAGGCAAACCCCCGGCTGCCATCGCACCAGCATTTGGGGATAACGTCCTCCCCGCGTAAGAGCTCGGTCAGGGCAGCGCTGGTTCGGAAGACAACCTGCGTCTGAACACCCTGGTGTCTGCAAAAAAACCCTCAGCACAGAGCTGTCAACTCACCTCAAACAGCCTTAAATATCTTCCCCTGCCTCCAGCCGCTCTGTCAGTCCCTCTGGCAAGAGAGATAACACTTTATATCACACAAACCTCTTTATTCCTGCCCGCTCCGGGCTCTCCCGGGCTGGTTTCTCTGACAGGTCCCTCCTCGTCGGCCTCCCTGAGCTCTGGCTGGTGGCTCAGCCCCAGCTGGGTGCATGTCGTACGGCCACAGAGAAATTCAGTTTAACCTTCCTCCCCAAGCAGGCACTCGTCCCAGTGAAAATTTGTCCACCACACAAAGTGTGTAAGCGGGGCCACGGTGTCTGCCCGAGCCCAGCCGTCTCCATCCAGCACAACAGCGGGTGCTGCAGCGGTCGTGGATGTGGACACGGATGGACAGAGCAGCCAAAGCTCGTGTGAGAAGCGAGGAGCACTGCCGTGGGGCAGGGCAGCTTGCCCATCCCGTCCCATCCATGTCTCCAGGCACTGGGGCAAGTCACCTACCAATTTCCAAGTGGCCTTTCCTTCCCGGGCGGTTACACAGCCAGGAAAACCAGCTGAGAAAGGGCATTTACTGTTTTCTCCGAGGGTACGGTCTCCTGTAGAAGGAAGGAGTGAGAACCAAAGCATTACTGACTTAAACCTCAAGTATTAGGTTAATAGTAGACACACGAGCAATGGGCACGGCCACCACGGAGTGACACCAGCTTCGTCCCTTTCTCTTCTCACTTCTCGGTCGAGAAGTTGGCGAGTTGTCTGCAGCGTCAGAGTTACTCTTGCTTCAAAAGCCTGAGCTTTAGGACTGCCATTCTGGGGAGCTTCATCAAAACAAAGCCAACAAAAGTAAACGAGCGCTGCCTACGTGCAATGGCTTGTTGTGAAAATGAGGAAGATAATTACCTTCTGTACAGTTATTACAGAGTTGGTGTTCTTGCACGTTATACTGCTGGTAATTGCTAGGAATTTTGAAAACAAAGGTCTTCGGGCCAGCTCCTGACAACACTACTGAACAGCACCAGGTCAGGCCAACGGTTCATGCAGCCCTGTCTTCACCTCCAACAGCAGTCATGAGCAAATGACCAGGGAAGAGTAAGAACAAGACGACCACGTAAGGCATTTGCCCCTAAGTGCTCTCCTGCCTTCAGCTCATTCCAGCTCAGGTATCTTCTGAGCCAGACGTGATTTCGGCTCAGTGATGCCCACCCCACAAATACCGCACCTCTGAAGCGGACTCCCTTTTTCAAGTACTTGCCCAGTTTCCCCTTGAGCCTGTGTAAATGTTTAGCATCCAAAAATCCTCAGGCAGGGAGATCCACAGATTCACTGCCTGCTGCGTGTAAAAAACCCACTGGTTTTTGTTGTGCTTCTGGCTCTGGTTCCCTTTGAAGATCCCCGCCTTCTTGCTTTTCCAGGCCACTCATGATTTTGTAGCTCTCTGTCACACCCCTCTTCAGTCATTTCTTTCTAAATCCAAGACTTGTACCTCACATAGACTGAAGCTGCTCAGCATGGATCCTTGCTGTCTCCTTCTGCACCTTCGCAGTTCTCCTCTGTCCTTTTTAGATGAGGAAACCCAAACCGTATGCATTACTGAAAGTACGGATGGACTGTGGATTTACAGAGCGCCGTAAAGACATGCTCTATCCCTCTCCTTGCCATGTTCAGTGCACAGTTGGCTTTGACCACTTCCCACCACTACCTACAGCAACGCCAAGATCCTGCTCCGGAGCGGCACCAGGTTATGTTACCTTCTCTCCTTGCTGTGACATCTTCCGTCCATCTTACTTCACGTCTACCTCCCATTTTACTTGGCCTCCTACAGCCCTTCTGAACTCCCCCCAGGCTGCCCACATCCTCATCACCACCACCCTCAGAAACTTCATCTCATGAGCAAGCTGTCCCATCCCACTGCTCACCTCCAGTTCAGCATGAATATGCTGAAGATCACCTTGGTTCCCGTAAGCAGCTGTCCCACGTTCACCTGCCCAGCACTGAAGATGGTGAGCGAGAAGGACGGACCGAATAAGAGAGGTCCAATTTCTGTTACAGACCATTTGGCTCTTCTCAAAAACATGTGTCTCTCAAATCTTTACTCTTTACTCTCAGAGCAGGGCCCAACATGTGCCCAAGGGGTTAGGGACAAAAGCCATTCGCTTTTTTACCTGTATTTATACAGCGCATCGCAGATGCTCTTTTCCTCTGCAGGAGCTCCATGAGTCAGTGCGGAAGCATCCTGGCGTTGAATTTCAGAAGTTACCCTTTTTTCTTCCCCCAAAGTCAGCCCAGGAGCATACGACACAGCTGGTAAGAGCACTGAGCTTTTCTAACTCTTTATCCTGTTTCTTAAATACCAGGCTATTTTTCCTCCAAGTGTGTGTTTATGAAGATTTTCAAATCTTAACATGAACGAAAATTCCCCGGAGTAGAGGTTGGCATCACGCCATGCTATATATTATTACAAAAGACAAATTCCAGACACTGGGATATTCAACCAGAAATAAAAGAAACACAGAGGGAATTTAAAGAGGAGGTGGGAGGGATGTTTAATATAACGTTAATGCAGCACTCGTATATTTAAGCAAATGCCAAGTGACTAAATGAAATGCCAGTTGCAGCATTTTTCTTTTGCCCAATTTGGGCCCTTTCGTTTCACAGATCTCCTTTCTGCGGATAGAAACAATAACATCAGCCCTAAAGCACCGTGTTTATCTCCTCACCCTCACAGAACTACAGCCACAGGGGTACTCCATCAGTTGTTTAGCCCCTAGAGACATGCAAGGTGTAAACATACATTGTACCTAGAAATAAGCTATCCACAGTGTTTTTGAAACCACTGTGCTTCACTTGAAACCATGGAAGAGATACAGACCCGGGGGGGGGGAAAAAGCCACTCAAATATTTCTGTGCCTCAGTTTTCCACCAGGCTTTTCATCAGGTTTTCCCTGGGACGCAGGAGCGGGCCAAGGTTCCTGCCTGCAGCTCCCAGTTTGCCGCTGATGGTGAAATCCTTCCAGCTCCGATGACCCTGGCTGCCCCTCAGCATACTGCAGGCCCTCCGTTTACAAAAACACTCCCACGCCAAGCCTTTTCATCTTTGTTTATACACCCTCCTTCCCCCTCTCCTCCGCAGCAGAGCGCGGGAAGTCTTCAGCAAGCCTCAGCCGGCAAGAGGAGCGCGGTGGGTGAAGTCCATCATTTACCGCTTCATCTGATCCACACGGGACTGGGCGCAGCACCGTTCCTGCCCGGCTGGATTGTCGGTGGAAGTGTGCAACTGCTTTTATGACAGGCATGATGTAGGTCTGACATCATGCTGGCCTCTAATGCTTTTTTTTTCCCCTTGCCTGGTGAAACTGGGAGAGGTGATGTCTATCATTTGGGCTTCTCCTATTTCCTGCAGTGCTTTAGGGCACAACCCTGCACACTCATCAGTTAAGAAGGTAAAGGATAACTCTACCAGGTTACGTAGGAGCCTCCTCTCTAGACAGACACTTTGGGGATGGATGTAAATAGGATGGCATATAAAGACGTATCTTCCCTAGCGTACTTCCCATTTAGCGAATGCGGCTTAAGGATTTCCTTAAGCCAGGGACAAATCTGCAGTCTGCAAGTGTCCCCATCCCCGTTTGACCTCTGCAATCTCCTACAGAGATCAAAGTTCATTGATGTCCTCTCCTGGTTTAGATGAGGGACAACGTAGTGTTGCTGAATTCAACCACAGCTTTCTCTGTGGTCAGGTTAAACTGCAGCAACTTCCCTTCCCGGCCCTTCTTCAGGCAGGAGGCACGGGGACTCGGAGAGTTACCCAACACAAAATAAACAGGGAATTCATTTCATCAAGTGGCCTCGTTCTTTGGAGGCACGAAAGGCAAAGGAGTGAATCACAGAGGTGGGGAATGAAGAACTCTTCTAATTATTAAGTACCATTAAAAATTTCAGTGCAAAACTCATCCATGTAATTAGGTCAGTATTAATCACCCCAAGTGAATGATTCAGATCTCTCCAGCATTAAACACCAGCTACGTACAACAAACATCCCAAAACAGGGAAAAATCCAAAACAGACCACCTGAGAACAAGCAGAAATAAACTAGGGGAAAGGATATTACACTCCTAACCAACTGAGAGCAGAACCAGGAGGTCCATGTTCTCTCCTGCCCTAAAACACACCCAGAGTAGGGGAAAAGCACGTGCACGCATGAGAGGACCCTCATGTGTGCTGGAACTGCCTGGAAAGCGGAATAAAGGACCAGGCATCACCTGAGAATTACTCCGCTAGGTCCATGCCAGTTCCTCCTCCCAAGACACAGGCACGTATTTCACTTCTCCTTCAGCAGGGAAACTTTCTAGCAGGCAGCTGCAACGCCATCACACAGTACGGCTCAGGCAACACACAAGGGAGCTGGAAAATACGACAAATTGTGGCATACACAAATGTAATGTTGCTGTAGCAAACAGCAGGAAATAAATTCCAAAGTTACATCAAACATTAAAACTTTGAGAAAGTTTGAGATGCTTCAATTAGAGGTCCAAAGACAACAGCACCATAATGCCCCTACTGTGGCATTCGCTTTCCAGCACCTCCAAACCCAATTTTCTCACACTTAGTATTCTTTCCCTTGTAGCTAAAACGATTTAAATTGCTCTCCTGTGAAGAAGAGGAGACAGGAATTAAAAAATCAGGAAGCTAGAGGAGAATAAATAGATAATCAGCATCGAATAAGAACTGCTGATATGTATCACATGAAGGTATACTTCATGGAGTTAAAAAAGCTGTGCTCGATGCATCATGCAACCGACAACCGACCACCCATAAAACTTCCAATTTTGCCAGTTATACTGACAGCTGTACCACCAACACCCACTGGGGACGGTCCATTCCAAACAGATCTAGACAGACAGCAAAATACAGATACCCTTCATGATGAATCCATGTGCTGTATGGATTCTCAGGGGGCAACACCTCCCTCGACACACGTTTTCCTCCATGCCCAGAGTGCTCCAGTAGCACTGCAGGCTTCTACCGCGTAGGCACAGGAGATGCAGGAGAACAGGGATAGTATACCATCCATACGTACTAGTTCTCACACTGTTGCTGCAGGTCTGGCACAACACGGTGTTTTGCTCAAAAGCAAATTGCTACTGCACAAGTCAATTCTTCGCGCTTTTAGGCAGAGATTACTGGCTTTGGTAAGGAAGGGGGGGTTAGTACTTGTGTCCACTCCAAATTGCGAGGGAGGGAAGAGACAGTTGACTAATGATTTTCTCATTCTTGGAGTGCCAGATACTGAATTTTCATACAGCACATAATTATGTTGCAGAGCTCTTTGCCAGAACATGCAGTGAAGTTAAAAAAGAAAAAAAAAATTGGAGTGCCAGATACCGAATTTTCATACAGCACATATAATTATGTTGCAGAGCTCTTTGCCAGAACATGCAGTGAAGTTAAAAAAGAAAAAAAAAACAAAACCAGACAGACAAATTCCTGGAAGATATTTTTGTTGTTTGTCACTAACCACTGTGGTCTAAAAGCAACTTCTAATCATGATTAAAGGCTCGCCCAAGCTACCAGAAGCATTTTGTGCTTCCTCTGAGGGGCCTGAAGGACCAATCTAGCCTCGGTTTGTCCCAGTACAGCTCCTGCTCGAGTGTAAGTTAGAACAATCCAGGTTATTTATACAGAGAACGGGTGACAGCTCTAATAACAAGAATAAATTCTCAGACTAGTTCCAATGGGGAACCCCTCTGAAATCCGAAAGGTACAAAGCTAGGTTGTGTAGCTTGCCTCTCTTGAAACTCATTCAATTTCTAGGTATCACAGAGGATGGTTTATGCATCAACTTTTTTGATAGTGATATTCATCATTATCTTCATCTAAACATCATTAACATTTTTGCTGAGCACATAGGATTGTATCAAAAACCACATAGGATAGATTTAAGAAAAACAGAATAACTCACTGGCCTCTCTGGAATTCATTTTTGCATAAGCAAAGTGGTCAACAACTAACAAGATGATGACATTTTCTCTCGGGTCTCTTGGGCAGCTGCCAAACCTGCATCCAAAGCAGAAGTCTGTTTCCTCGCGTACCAGAAGGATTGAAGAGAAAGGAAAGCAGACAGATTCCTTTGGTTTTATATCTTCAAAAAAACCCCAAACCCCCTCACTTCACACTGTGCGTAACAAGGAATCAGTCTCAGCGAGCGGTCTTTTGTTCCTTCAGTTTAGTCTATTATTTCCTATCCTGACTGTTGCTTACCTGAAAGCTTCTGCAACGCCTGTCGTGGGGATTTTTGCCTTTGTCCTCCCCTCTTTTTTTTTTTTTTTTTAATATTTGTGTATGCTTGCATATGGGACAAGAAGAAATGCAAACCATGATGCAGATTTTGGAAAACAGAAAGGGTCCCTAGGTACAGAAACATGCTTCTATTTTCTTCAATAATGTTATTGAAGAATATTTCAAATATCAGTAAAATTTTGGTCTAAAATGGAGTATTTTTAATCTCACCTCTACTCACAAGGTGAGCTTTCAGGTTCGATTTCTGTAAAGAGTGGACAGATGCTAGCCACCCTACCTGGCTGAGTAGTCACATAGACCAAACATAAATCCCACCACTATTTCCAGCTCTCTCACAACAGCTAACAATCTAATGTTACAGGCTACCAGGAAAATAAGAGCACAAAATGTAACAGAACATTAAGAAACGGAGTGATCCTACAGGTAAGAAAACAGGAAAGACGCGCCTTGAAGGATTATATTGTTTTCTGAAGTTACAACTCCAATTTATTGTACAAATGAAAGGTTTGTGTTCCTAAAAGGAAGTCGCAGGTTCTGTGGAGGGCTTTCAAGTACTCAGCACACATGGATTCTTGCTGGTCTGCCAGCGTAACGCATATGTGGTTGCCCCAAAAAAGAAAAAATTCAGACTGTCACGAGATAATTGACTTTTCTGGAGGAGGAGGAGTATCAGTGGCAGCGGTAGGAGTAGTGGGGAAAAAACAGATGACATTTCAGCTACACAAGGAAACACAAATGAATGAATCGCGTACAAAACCCTCGCAGAGCAGAAACAGCAAAAAGCAGAATCCAGTCAAAAATTAGCCACAGGCATGGAGGAAGAGGGCAAAAATGACACAAAACACGAAGCCACAAAATCATCAAGTACCTTAAGACCACTCTGTCTGAGGGAGTCAAAACCCATTTCTCAGTAAACCTTGGGGTTTCCTGGAGAAGGAAGCACTTTGTCTCCACCAACAGCTGAGATGACACGGAATAGAGGGGACAAAGACATGACGACAACAAGGCAAGACAGACAGATACATTTAGATGGGGAGCTTCGCAGCAAAGACTGGCAATGATACAGGTCACTAGCTGAACAAGCAGAGATAAAGTCAAGAAGCCTAGAAATTAGAGGACTGATTTGGAATTTTTTCTCTATAAAATTTGAGATTGTGCAAATTTCTATCTTGATAAATCTTTGACAGGAAATTCAGTATGTATTCATAGGAAACCTCCCTCAGAAGAAAGCACGGTAAAAGCAGTAACTTTACAGAACTCAACCAACAGCAACAGAAGAGATCCCAAAAGCAGGGGTCCCATCTCTTTGTTGTCCTTTGGGGCTGAAGGCATTCCCTTTGAGTCACCACAAAACTGACATTCCAATTCACCTGTGGTCAGAACCGAGCAACACTTGCCAGGCCTCTGCGATCGTACCGCATACCAGACATGTGCCTGCCGACCTGAACAGAAAATTTGTGCTATAAACTTACATGGGCAAGTTTTGCGGCCTCCCTCCGCAGTTCTTCAGAGAGTAAAGATGCTGCATGCTGCCAAGTGCCCCAGCCCCGGCAGCAGGGAAGGGTGCTGAGTTCTGAGCACGTAATTCATCATCTGAAGTCCTTAGGCTGAAGGGCAATTTAAAAAAAAAAAGTAACTGCAGTAACACACAAATGTGGAAAATGGAGCAAAATTTGAGATCACACAAATTTATTTCATACTTACATAAATGTTAACCAACCCTGAAGTGAAGGCTGACAGACCAAGACCAGCTTATGTCCAACTCACCTTGTTCAGTCAGATGTTAGACAGGGTACAAATGTTCTCACTGACAGATGAAAACAGACAGTAAATCTTTTGAAAAGGCTGGCATGCAAACTCTTGAGGTGGTGTTCAGCTATCCCTTAGCAGAGTCTAGCCAGAGTTGTTCAAACACCACTTTGAGCAGGCTGGGCCAATACAAACATTATAAACTGTGATTAACAACCAAAGACCTGATCTGAAGACAACAAAAGAAAATAAAAACTGACCTGCTCAGTATTTCATCACCCCTGACATTTAGAAAATTTGCTTAAATCTCTCAGCATACAGTTTGTAATACAATGTGGAGCTACAGGAAAACAAGACATCAAAAAGTTCTTGAGAGGTTAAGATCAAGACTGGCTCTTTCCAACCCTGTCTTTATTCAGCCTTCTTTCTTGTGAAAACCACTAGCAGATGTCTCTCCGCATAGCATGGGGCTTGTTGGACATGACCTGGCTTCCAGAACAGTGTTTGCTTTACCAAGTTCTCACTCCTACTCTTGCTCTCATCTTCATCCAGCAAGGAGCAGGGCAACAGCTTTTAAAAGCCAGAGGAAGAGGCTATAGAGAATTTGAAGAGTGCTGTTTTGTGCTCAAGTCGGCTGACATTCCTTCTTTCAGACCACCTCCATGTAAAAGGGATCCATTAAGCAGCTCTCCCTGCCCTATTCGCTTGCTAAGTGGGTATCACGACTATTCCATGAGAAGGAAAGAGTTCAGTGTAGACGTGAACTCACTTGGATCGGTGCCCTCAGGCAAACACAACTACAGTGGGAATCTTAAGCGTTATGAGGTGTAATAAGCCGGAAGGGAAAGGAGGCCAGATTTCAGGGAGTAAACTGCTTACTGTAAGCTAGATCAGCACAACAGCAGCACCAGATAAGAGCTAGGTTGCTCATTACCACATCACAAAGCCCCAAATTAAGAATTACCTGCATGTGGATTCTTGCTGAATTGCAAACCTTATGCAGACGTTTTGCTAAATTCTAGTCTGTATCTTTCTTGCATTCTCCGGCCAAAACTCTTTTGAAGTTTGGCTTTCAGTGCTTCCAACACTGAAAAGCAGAAAGGATTGTCAGGAATTCTCTTATCACTAGTCCTGTCAAGTGCTACATTTCACTCAAGCCTATGTAACAAAATAAAACTGAGTAGGGAGGGAAGGGATCCAAGTGTTAAGTGCATACAGTCCAAGTAACTGATCAGCAGAAAATTTTTATTTAGAAAAAAACACGTCCTTTAGAAGATAAACATTATAATTTGTGCATTAATTATAGCTCATTTACCTTCCTTATTCAAAGGCCTGTATTCCCTCCTCCCAACTGGATTTAGAAGCAAAGGCCTGAGCCTTTATGCAAACAAGCTAATCATTCTAATGGCTTACCCTGATGTAATGTCATTTAATCGCAGCAGCCCTTCATTTTCCCTGCTGTATTCAGGGAAGGGAGAAAAAAAAAAACCAAAACCAAAACTGCATCCACTTTCTGCCGTCTCATCTAAACACCTCTTATTTCAGTTTTCAAATTCCATTATTCCTACTGTAGTCAAATTTTCTCATGCTTTCATCTTAGTACTCTTTCCTCTCCCTTAAATTTAAGAAAATAATCCATCTTTAGCTCCCTCTATTTCTCAGATCATTTTTCACTAAGTAATTCCAAAGTGTCATTCATGTATTTATTTCAAAGTAGTTACCAGTTTTTGCTCATTGTGTCCTCAACTCTGTTTACTTCATAGGAAAACAGTCCATATAAAAAAAGTATTCCTGATTTAATTATGTTACTTTCACTTTTCATTTAAAGTACCTAGTATTCAATCAATGCTCCAAAAACCATGAGCCTGCAACCAAAAAAACCCACCCCAAAACCCAACCAACCCATAAAACAACACACAACCAACCAACCCAGACACAACCACCTAATACTGTATCTGCTGTCCAAAGACTTTCCATCTTCTGTTTCCCAACCGTCCCCAAATCCCATTCCCACCACAGGTTGTTTCTTTTGGTTGCATTCCATTTCCTTATCTCTGTTCTTTCACTTACTTGTTACTCCACACACTCCCAATCCTTTGTCAGACAACTCTTTCTCCATGGGCGTCAATCAGAGACCCAACCAGACAGTACCGTCACTGGTGCTTCACACCCAGCGTAAACCAAACTAGTCCATCCAATTTCTTCTCCAGTGCCCTTTACCTAGTTAGCCCCCTGGGGCCAGCCGCTCACCCTTTTCCTCTCCCCTCCTTCCTTTCCCTAGTCCCTTCAAATGCTGTGAGAAAGCATCTACCGCCTTCTCTCTTTGGCAAGTACCACTCAGCCTGTTCTTCCTTATTCTCAGCCGTGTCCTACACAAGAGGCCTGGTTTTAATCTCATGGTTACAGGAAGGGTATAAAGTAAATAATTAATGCTGGCACTCCACCTATCCCACCCATTTCACTAACAGGTTAGTATCACATCTGCACTCCACCCTATCTTACTTGCATGATTTAGTTCTTGGGCTCTTTTCCTGTCCCTTTGTTTCTGCAGCCCGCTCTTGTTTGTGTTTGATCCTTCCCTGGAACTCATCACCACATTTGGTGCTCACTCGCCTCTCCTCTGCCTCTCTCCCTGCCTCGTGTCTCTGCTCACTCACAGTACCCTCCTTTCCCCCTCTCTCTAGTCCACAGAGGCTCTGAACACCACATCCCTACTTGCATTCCTCATCATCAGTGTAACTTCTTTTCTTTTGCTTTCACCCAAACTCTTGACAAAAATCCCACTAATATTTAGAAAGAAACAGGGTGCTTAGCATGGCTAGGAAGAAGAGAGTAGGAAGTAACACATGTACAGTAAAGCCTGCAGCCCCTTCAGAGAGGTGTGATTTCTCATGAGGAATGAGAAGGCACAGGGGCCAAACCTCATGGCACAACACCAGAGCACAGCCTGTCTTTAATCTATCTACCCTGGGGTCAACGTGAACATCTACAGAACACAAAGGCGGAAGACCAGACCACCTCGCCTCTCCCCAAACAAAAAAAGCAGCACATTTGTTCGTCAAGGTAAATGAAGGAACAAGAAAGCAGGTAAAGAAGCCAAAAGAATTGTAGCTGCCAAGTTATTTCAAACAAAAACTAAAGCACCAGCCGTTCAACCCATTCCTTGACTCCTTTCAATTGTACAAGCAGTGTTATTGTACAGGCAATTATTTCTGTACATACTGTTTTTCCTAGGGCACTTAATGTTCCCTTGCTTTTGCCAGAGTTGTCCATCTATTACAGGGTTTAACAAATCCATGCACAATTGCAACAACATTTTCTCAATAGTCTGCTACATAAGCATTAGAGAAAGTTGCCAAATAAAGCCTTTTCCTTCTTAACTTCCAAAATGTCTTGTTACCGAATGCCACGCAGTAGAGTGCAACTGCTAAGTCATTACATCTCAAATGAAGCATTACAAAAAATATTTAAATCACATTTTATTTTTCAAATTCAAAAATAACAATTAGCTTTATTTAACATGTTACACATCTCACAGATTTAAAATATCATGCTCTATTTAAATATCTGAGTGACAACACTATACAAATAAAATGTTACACAAAATATATTTAAGAAAATGTTTTGGTCTTCAATCTGAACAATAAATAGACAGGCACTTCTACATATACAAAGGAAGCAACCACTATTTAGAATAACTCTTATAAGCAAGATGTGGAAATACAGAAGAAGATCTGAGTTTTGAGAACATGTTTAACTCTACATGAGACATCATGCAACTTCAAAGTTTGTTCCAAAATTCGAAACTCAGGATCTGCACAATTCTAGATTTGCTACTGCTTTACAGGAGATCCAAACCATGCTCTCATAAGCAATGTGCAACTTCAGTCATCTGCATCAAATCAAGCTACCTGCTCACATTTAGTGCCGGAACAGAAAACTAGGACTGACCAGAGTAGCTTTTCACACAAAGAACACGAGCAATAAGTCAGCTTGACCTCGTGTAAGCTTGGTGCAGGGGGCAGACCAAACGGTATCTACTGCCCAGCCCCAAACAAAATCTGTTCTTCCTTTTCCTTATATATTCAGCTCTTTTATGGGGCATTTCAAACAGTATCATACTTTTACAAAAAAGCAAAATCTAATAAAAAGGTAAGTCCTTCAGACACAGGCACACTTTGCACAAAAGATCGTAAGTAAAGGAGAAAATACTGTTCCAGGGTGCAAAAAGACTGAAAACTATAAATTAAAAAAATTCAATAAAGTCTCGTAAGAGTGTTCCATACTTAAATTAAAACTACATTCCTCCAATTTGTGAATTTTCAATTTACAGTGGTTTCCACACACCCACACACATACACCACTCAAGGAAATAATTATCTTCCACCATCACAAGTAATGAAAGATGCATTGTAGTAGGCAATCCCTGTTTCCAATACAGCTAACCAGTCACTGACAGCTAGTTACATCCTTGAAGTCCTTTTAAAAATTAATTTAAGACAAATATTGAAACATAATGACCACTAGGGACAGTGGAAAAGTCAGGACCAAGTCTTCAAGCCATCCCCTCAAATTTTAGTATTATTCTCGTTTTCAAAAGTACAGGAAAAAGCTTCCAGAGAAAATTCAACTATTAAACAGAGCTTCGATGGTCCACCAAGAAACTCAGACCCAAACCTGGAAAGTTATTTGGACTTAAGACACTTATGCACATTGCTTTAACAATTTAAGTGTGGATCTTGCAAGCGTGTCCAAATCTTAATCATTTCTTGAGGTTTTCTACTATGTACTAACATTAAGTTTGTGTAGGAACATATGTTATTTCTGTATTTCTCTTCGATATCAAATGTTTTGAAGCCTTTGTGTTTTTCCGGAGCAAGCCCAAGCTTCTGAAGGCACATTCCAGTATAAACATCATCGATAGGGTAAAGGAGTACCTGGTCAGATGCATTATTCAGTCTTAATGCCAGATCACCAGAGTACAGAAACCCACCACCTCCTGCATATGGAGGATACGAACCTTCATAAACACTTTCTGGGATGTAGTACTTCAATTTTTTTTCTCTATGAGGTCCAGCATCTTTGATCACATCACCTATAAATAAGTCTTTGGCTTTGTCCTTGGATAAGCTCTTCAAGTAATCCAGGATCTGATGGGTATTCACAAAAACATCATCATCACCCTTAAAAATAAACTGGACATCTGCACAACTGCTGCTGACCCACTTAAGAAACAGCACCTCTTTCAGAGTTAAATTGAAGAAAGTGTCTCTGTAGTTCCAGAGGAGAATGTCTTGGTGGGTTTCACTCTCAAATTTTATCATGTCTGAAAGATCAGGAAAATTATCCTCTGGTGGGGTCTGTCCAAGTAAGAAGACCCTTTTGACCGTCACATCCCCTGAGTTTATTTCCTTGCCCCAGGACTCCCTAATTGCTTGCCTTCTATCAAAATGCGGTGTAAGCGACTTAATAGCCAGCAGCAGAAAAGGTCTATGTTTGCACTTGTTTGGCTGATCCATTAATAATGAATAATTTCTACATCTCAAATAAAGCAGAAAGTCTTTGAATCTGTCTGGCAAGTTTGCAAAGTCACTAACCTCTGAAGGTACCCATGGGTCAGGGTCACAGGAACTGAGAACACTCGAGTTAGAAACTAAGTTCTCTTCCACAGTCATATTGGAAAGCAAGGTCAGAATAGGGTTGTACAGCAGTTCAAGTTTCTGTTGCTGTTTGTTCCAATAAGCTTTGTGAGGAGTGTATTTTCTCCAGAATTTGCTGCGTGGTATAATAACACGGCCTTTTGCATTCTTCTCTTGGCTGCCACTTTTTGAGACTTCCACAATCACATAAATAAAAATGTTTACCATCATCAGAATCCCCAACAGCTTTAATCTTCTGCGTCCAACACTCATTTCTCATATCTGGAATGAGAAAAATAAAATGACATATTTTTAGCCTTCTTCCTATCAAGTTCTTGATCTCAAAAATGGAAACTACTTTCAGACAAAGAATGTGCAAGTTAGTAGCCTAGAAACAGAGGTTACCTACACCCAAAAAGAGGCAAAAACTAATCTACCTCTAATACATGCACACCTACAGCTTGTAGAGGTTTGGGGTTTCGTCAGTAGACAAAAAGCTGATAAGAATGTAAAATATCCATTTGCTACTTAGGAGTTTTACATAGCATTTCATAGTGCGTCTAAATCAGCCATCAGTCTTTGCTCCTCATTTAAGTCTCCCTGAAACACTTGACTGTATAATAATTAGAATCTGAGCCCTCAGCTTGGCAAAGGCAGGCAGAGAAACTTTTTTTTCCACTAGTAAGGTGAGCTTAAGGGTATAAAATAAATTGCTATAGGATAAGGTCAGTTATTTTTAAATTAAGCTTCAAGCTTTTATACTTGCACTCTTATACCTTCCAAGTACATAATAGGCAGAGCTGAATTTTAAAGCATACAATTAGTTTCTGTCCATTTCACTTGGCTGTGCCTTGGGAGATAGGCTGACAAAACTGGCCAGCTGCATTGACGGTATTCAGGTCTCTGCAGACAGAAGAGAACGTCAATATTGATTTTTTTTTTCCCCCCCTCCAACTGGAAAAGAAAATGAATGGCAGTAGAAAGTGAAAGTGTAATTATTCCTAGGAAGGAAAGAGAAACTGAAAAGAAATCAAAAAAGGAGAGGCTTCCCATATATGTAAGACCAGGAATAGTAAAGGTACCTCTCTTTGTTGTAGTGAAGGTTAGCTATTCTGTGACCCACCTCCAGTTTTTACTGAGAGAGAAAATGGATCAATCCCTCTTTCTTCCACAGCTGTCAGAATGAAGGTGCACAGTACAAGGAGCAACATGGAAATAGTGTGCTGCTCTAAAGTTGTGCTTATCAAATTGTTTCCTAGCCCAGGGGTCTATCAATGTACAAGCTACACAAAATTTAACAAGCCACTCTAAATTGGGAAGTCAGACTATAAAATAATTCAGAATGAATAAGTTAGTAAGACTACATCTAAGTCTGGTACGGAACTCATTATCAAAGACGCTTTCGTTTGCCAGGAGTATAAATGATTATAAGGAAGGCCAGAAAAACCTAAAGAAACAAAAGATTTGTAATCACTCTTTAAAGCCCAGCCGTGAACAGCACCTCAGAGGTTCTGAAGCCACAGAGCAATCGCAGTCAGGAAGGTACACTTGAGAAGTATCCCTTGCATCTGCTGCTCTTTTCATTTTATTGCCAGCCATCACTGGACACCTGAGCTACACTGACCCTTGGTCTCTTTTGGTTTGACTAATCTTACTTTCTTTTTACTCCTCAGCAAGTTAAACACAAAATTTAGTAAGAAAGCAGCAGGTAAATAATCAGTAACCTTTTTTATTTCCTAATTTGACCCCTGAATTCTCATTAAATCCAAAGGGGGTAGTATTTCTGAATTTAAACAAAAAGCCACTCCTAGAAACAATGGACTACTCAAAGAAAAATCCCTACTCTTCCTTCATTTGACCTCATGTACCATCTGCATAGTTATCTTTGTATACACTAGGCCAGATCTACTTTATTTAACATCCTGTTCTCAGCCAGCTATGAAGTTTGGTGTTCTAATTTTGAAGGAGTTTTCTTCCATACCTCAAAAACAAAAACATACTTGTGGTCAGTGCCATTATTTAAGCTAAACAGCTGAACTGTTCAAAAGCACTGCCTGGCCACATACAGTTTAAAGACACTTTATCTTCCTCTTAACTGCCACAGCAGCTTCCACTAAAAACAAATAATTACATGCTATTTTTCTTCACTTCCCTTCCAGTACCCACCAAAATGCTGCAGAAGCAGTTGTTCCATATTTTGTGTTATTCCATGCAGCTCAGCGTGCATATCGGTGCTTATCTACCCTGTCCTCTACAGCACCTCTCAGTACAACAACAAATGACATGGTATTTGACCTATGATCCCAGGAGTCCAGAGACAACAGGCGAGGAGCTCTCTCCTAGCAAGAGCTAACAAACACAGGAGTCTCAAGAGCTCAGCCCCAGCCTGATTTTCCAGGATATGTAGCACTACACAGCCCATCTGTCACAGCCCCCAGCTACAAGGCTATGAGCATTCAACACCTCTGTAACTCACCTGGGTGCTTGACCTGAGACTGTTCTGAACACAGTGAGACACCACTTCCAAAGACTTTATTTCAATCACTTAACAAAATCCTTCAAATCACTAGGTCTTTTGGGTAGGCACTCAAATTCTACAAGAACCTACAATCTCAAAAAACTACAAGATCCTCCTTAATCTTCCTGGTTTTCACTTGTAGCCTTGCAATCCCCTGCAGCAAAAGAGACAGGGATCCTACACAGAAAAAGCTCCATTTACTGTTAGACTTGGTAGACTCATCAGAAAAAGTACGAGTCTGGCATGATGACAGTGATTCCATCACATAAAGCACGGTAAATGCTACCAGTCTGACATGTATATGCTTCCACATAATTTGCAGTCTCCTTTTTAAAAAAAGCCATCCAATATTGGTGATAAAATTAATATTTCTGAGAACCAATAAGTAACAAATGACATTCAATATCAATACAAGTAAGAATTTTAAGATACGAACACCCCCCCAATTTTGCATGAAAGCATTCTTCTCTTCTGTAATCAAAAGTTATCTACATGTGGTTTTTTACCAATTTGTTAAGACTGTAACTCATTAAGAATATCAAACCAACACTAAGGGCTACCAAGTAAAAAAAGGGATTAAAACTGCTTTGCTGAAGTGTCCTTTTCCTGAACTAGACAAAGACAGGCTGTATTAAACACTTCTTCATAGCATTAGATTGAGGTTCCTGAACGAAAAGCAAATAGAAAACAATCAGACTTCAGAAAGGCCATTTCTATAAACTGAAATAGAATCCTCAATTTTGCAAGTAATATTTATTAACTTTAGTCATTACACCTTAAGACAGGAATTGATAAAAGGATGTCAGTTCAGCAATTTCACATCAAGTGAACTGGATTTAGCAGAAAACACAGTATTACAACTCTCATCGCAGTGGGGGGGCATGGGGTGGTGTGTGCTGCATTTGTGATGTTGTTGCTAGTAGGGGGTTTGGGTTGGTTTGGTTCTCACATTGGAGTTAGGACCCTGCAGAAGAATTCTGATTAGTCCTGTTACAGCACTTGACTTTCTGCAATGACTTCACAAAATTAGTATGTGAAACATGTGATGACAGTTTTAAACTCTTTTTTTTTTTAAACTGATGCTACTAAGACGTCGCTATGCACAAAAACAAGCCTAAACCTCTACCGAGTTTTAGCTGTAGGCGACAAAAACGCAAAGGAAAAGGGAGATGTTGCAAAGAAGTGGCTTAAAACCCACAGTATATTTAGAAGTTCAGAAACAACGAAACACAATGGATTCAGACAGTGCACCGACTAGTCCTCTAGAGCAAGATGTCAAAACAAACGCACCTACATTTGCAGTCACGGAACGCAGCCTGTCATCAACCCAAACAGGAATTCTAAAGACTTGGAACTTGCTTCAACATCCAGATTTTGGCACATGCTGGACCTCGCCCCGAACTATGAAGTAGTTTTTCTTTCCTACAGTTTTTAAGCAAGGCACTGTTTCATTAGAGTTGGAGATACTACCATAGATAGTAAAAATCTTCAACACAGGCAGGCAGGTGCTCTTTTGGAAATACCATCAAAACAAAGGAGGGCATTGATAAGCATGAAAGCAGGAGGCTAATGGATACATTTTGACAGCCAATCCTACCAATTTTACCAATGAAGCAACAAAAAACCTTCTTTCCTGAAAAGTCAGCCCAAATCTGTATCTAACTTACTTCATTCTCCTCATATCCAACAAAACACCCACCAAGTGTTTAAAACACTAGAGGATTAACTGCTTGCTTACTCGTTAACTGAGGTATCGTAACTTCAGGAACACCACTTTCCTAAATGAGTAGAACTTGCTTTTATTCCAGGTTTCTAGTCAGCAACTCCAGTACCAAAGAACTGTACATTCATACGCCAAATATTGATCATATTTTTGACTGTTATTGACGTATAAGTTCTTAATCAGTGGACCCTCTAAGATGCCCAATTGTTGTACACTGAAGTTTCTTTTGCTGCACTCTACACACAGTCTCTGTAGAGAGATGAATATCTACCCCAAGCTCCCCCTTGCAACGCACTAAGAGCATACCTACAGCGTGAAGTTGAAGAGTAAGCCTTCAGAAGGGAGCTACAAACAGGAAAGCAACTGTTACCTCATGTCTCTTAATACTGACAGAAAAGTCATCTTCCTTGCTCTTAACTACTGAAGCCCATGATAAATTCTGCAATCAGACAGATTGCTGGTGACTCTTTAAAACCTAACACCCAAGAAGGTATAACTTGTTATTGCAGGAGGGCTCCACCATTTCCTTTCTGAATAAAGGGGTACATTTTATTAATACCACCACTGGGCCAAATCTGTACTTCAAGGCACCAAACCAAACCTAGGCATGCTCACACAACCCCAGAATGAGAGAACAACAATGTGTTTAACCAGGCTACCTGCCTCAACCCTCGCCTCTTGCAGCAGTTCCAGGCTGTGGATCCACAAGCAGCTGAACCAATCTAATCACCTGACCCCTCCTTTCAATGAAGACTTTCTCCTCCTCCCTTTCTGACTCCAAGAACTCAGGCCCAATCCCTCCCTTGCACTGGCTCTGGTGCTCTGCCAGGCCTCTCCGTAAATCCATTCACATCACTAACCCAGCAGAAAACTAACAATGACCAGAGATGCACACCAGATAAGCACCACAGCAGCTACAGCGAAAGCACATAGCAGAGAGATGGGGAGCAGACAGATCTCCCCTCTTCAGCAGGGATGACAGCACATCAGGAACCGAGCCTTGGCTCTGGATCCGTAATCCCTCCCACCCTCTAACAATAGACCATCTAGCATCATGGCAATGGCAACATTATACTTATACCCTGGTGCAAGCCGTCATATAACGCTAGTCTTTGAGCAGATGGTGCAGACGCAAGGTAAAACATCTAACTTTTCCACGTCCTTCGAGTCTGGCAGAAGTCGTGACCTTTAACTGCAAATACTTCTATCTTCTACTGAGGACAGGAGTTATGCTGTATTTTCCAAGCAGGCTGAGTAACCTGTCTACATTATTTGACTACCAAACCCAAGCATTAAAAGTCCATTTACTCACTGGGGCTGACAAAAGATAACGTAATCCTTATGAGCTGCAGGTATTACACTTACCACTCTACTAGTTCAGGACTAAACTAAACAGGAATTTGGCAAAATGAAGCTGTAATTCAGGTATCTAACAGATACTACCACCCTTCCTTCTCTCTTTACAGAGACTAGCTATAACTGGGGCTATAGCAGACTTGGATCTCACCATGGAACTTCATTTTGAAGCCTGATATTCCTTACAGCCTTTGCACATGCAGTGGAATTTCTGGCAGTGCTAGCAATAGTGCATGCAATAGTAATGCTACGGTTCTGAAGATAATTTTTTAAATTATCATTATTAAACACATCACAAGCCATATGAAGCCCCTCTAACCTCCTGTGAGATGCCTCACTTCTAATGGCTCAGTTCTGTTCAGTGAGTCAAGAGAGACTCCTGGATTGAGCAACACCGCAGTTCTAGATTAAGAGCCCCAGGATGTTACAAAAAGTCTGTGCTATTTCCAGCTTTAAAGAACTTGGACTCTCTATTTTTCTAACTACACACAATTGAACCTCTGTTTCCCTTCAGAACTTTCCACAAGTCCACTTTTACACAATAGTAAATACGAACATCTTAAGAACTGGCAAATATTCAACAGGTATCAGTATTGTGCTCCTGCAGAAGCACGTCACAGTAGTTACCACTGAGTAACAGTCAATGTTTTCTGTGTTCTTCAAACACCACTGACAGTCTGAAACAACATTCCAGGCGGAGGAAAGTTATCAAGGTAACAACACACTGCACAAAGCATCAAAAAGTGCAATGAAATTCAGAGCAGTTAATTTTTATTTTAACATTAGCTTTAATTAATTGCATATACCTGCTTTGAGCCATCTTTCAGTATATTATTTAGTTTTGGGAGAAATTCTACTCTTCCAATATTTTAATACCAAAAGACACCGGTGCAACTTGGGCATGGAACTTCAAGACTCATGTAAATAGCAAGACTGGGGAAGGATGCGCTTGTATTTTCCTAAAATGCAGTCTGAGGCACGAAGACCTATAAAGAATTTGAATAAAAGCCAATCTAACTTCACATTCTGTTTCCCACTAGTTATCTTCAGCACATTTTGCTCAAAAAAAACCCCAAACCCAAACCACCAAACACACACAACCCCAAAAAAACCATCGGTACAGTGAGGTATTTCTCTAGTAATACTCCCCTGGTTTTCTGTGGTAAGGTATTAGAGGGCCAGGAACTGCATTTGAACCATGTTTAACTACTGTTACTGAACTGAATCTCACTTTGTCCAATCCCTGTTTGAAGGTGTTTATATTTTCAACTTTTATGAATTCCACTGGTGATTAATTCCTCAATTTTTCACACAGCAAGAACTTGGAAGGACTTGATTTTCTGTTACCACACAAGATGGGAAACCTCGGAAAAGTCAAAAAAAAACCCCAAATTGCAGTTATTTTCTCTATGTACATTTGCCATACCAGCTATATAATGAACCTTTATCTGTCCTCTGTTCCTTCTTTGCCATGATAAAAAGTCCTCGTTATTTTATTTCTGGAACTACTTTGCACTTCTGACTAACCTTGTCTCCCTGACCTTCTATTAGGTCATTTTTGGTATGGCAATGAAAAGAAAAAAAAAAGGCATTTAGTACTTAAAGCTCACAAATAAGAATTTATGGAGAGACTTTTTAGAGGTATGTATTGATGGGGCTTGGTATAAGGCACAAGCCAGATACTATACTCAGTCTCGCTAAACATAGCAAGGAGAGAGAACAACTTCCAAAATAACCACAAAATTTGAGACAGAGCTCTTTCCCACACACATCTCAGAGTATTCCCATTAGCTTAGAAAGCTTTCTCATTTAAAACATCCCCATATGTAACTGGTTGTCCAAGACGCTCATGGCAGGTGGGTGACGCTGAGCTTTGGATACTTAATTTTTCAGGAAAGTCATCATCGTCTTGTGACCCATATGAAGTTGGATCTTCTCAATTCAGTTTCCAGCACCCATACATTTTACCACTAAAATTATCACTAATCAACACTTACTTTGACTGTCTGGTAAAAAGATTAACTGGACCCGAAGCCTCAGTGTTCCTAGTATTACATTTAACTAACCTGGTCACTCCCAGACCACGTCCTACAATTTACAGGAATGAAGCATACACTGCACAGAATCAAAGACAGTTTAATCAGTTTCGTGCTACACTTTAAAAGTTACTATCTTATCCACGCCATAACTCCTTTCCCAGATGGATCCTGCCTCTCTCTTCTGAAATGGACCGATAAAAACAAGTCATAAAATCCTCATAAATATTAAAACCAATCTGAAACTTCCAGTGTGAAAGAGGATTGTTAGTCAGCTGCCAGTCTTCAAATGAAACAAGCATTTTTTGTGGTTATCTGCTCAATTTGACCTTTGCCTTAAATGTACCGCTTCCTTGTTACTCATCATTTTCCACTCCACCTAACTCTCATCCATATACTCAGCCGCTTCACAAAGTAGCTTTACAGTAGCTACGACAATAAACTTGGGCCCTCGTCAGCTCTACCACTGGTTTATCTTACAGGTTACAAACTCCACACTACCTTTTCAAGTCTGAAACTGGCACAGAAAGATTGAAGCCTCTTAAATGAAAGAAAACGCTCTCCAAACCCCAAGCACTGGAGGTACCCTAGGCACAGCAACAAAGCTCTCCACTGTAGAGCCTATGCCTACAGAAAGGTTTTCAAATATGCTCCTGTTCTTGCTTTGAAATAATGCCTTGCAGCTTCATGGGCAGTTTTCAGAGAGTTCTACATCGCCCTTCCCCAGTTACAACAAAGATTGCAGCAGCAGTAATACTGGAGCTACCTACAGACTCCAGGAAATAACTGCACCGTTCGTTCTCCATTCATTTGGCACATCACATTTGCAGTCACAGGGAAAAGAGCTTAAACCCAGCTTCTAAAATATGCTGAATAAACACATCTGCACACAGATGGGTGAAAAACCCTAGTTTCCAACTGAAATGGTGCTAAAAATAGGAAAATATATAAACCGTTGCAACTTCCCCACACAGAAAACATCTCACTATGTGGCATTTAATCCAGTATCCTACAGAAACTCTTTAATGTGGTTAATATATTTAAGACAGACAAGCTGATCTAATGAGCATGTACTATTCAATCCAATGGTAATTAACTGGCCTGAATAAAATCCTTTAAAATGTTGTCATGTAGTACTCACAAGGCCCATTGTTTCAATCATCAAAATGAGGCCTGCAAACGATTTTCAACAACCCAAACTTTTGCCATCGGCCAAGGAAAAACTATGGTGAAAATGACTGTGACTTCATCAAGCACTAAAGCAACAGCCCATATCTGAACAGCTCCCTTCTCATTCATTCTTATAGGAGTTACCACAACATGAAAGTGACATTCCAAGAAGCCTATTTGGATTATGTTTCCTACAGTGGATTGGATGTAGCAATTAAGGAATTCCTGAGACTCAAACAGCACCTAAGGTGGAAATTAACATCACCATTGCATTTACTACTTCATAAATAAAAATGATTTTATAAGAACATCTCGTGAAGGTTTTTACACAACATATTAATCTTAGTAATGCAGGAGAACGTAACTTTATGCTTATTAGAATTTTAAGTGCAGCGGTACACAAAATACATGGCATTTTCTCCAAATACAATCTAGAATTGTAACTCACAGCCCAGTTTTGAGAACCACTGCTGGCTTACAGAATAGAAGTTACTATTTTAACTACAAAACAGGTAAATATTTTTCCCCCACACCAGCTGATAGCTACTGTCATCTGGCACCATGTAAATACACACAAAATGGCTTTATTGTGTTAGCTCTCATTTGTTTCCTATGATCCACAGGACAACTTCCAAATATTCTAGGCAGCTGCTTCCAAAAAACTTGCGCAATTACTGTAGAAGGAAGGCACACAGACGATACAGTCATCGTACACCCCACATGAGCTACAGCTCTGAAGCAAAAGAGCAAAGCAAGACTCCACTTGCAGCCTCTCAAACCTCTTCCAAATCACAACCAAGTAGAGAGAACATGTTCCAACAAGGTTCTTCTACAGTGCGAGCCAGATTTGACCACACTCCATCACCAGGTCTCACCAAGACTCCAAACTGCATGGATTAAGAGTCGGTCTCCATTAGGGAAGAACACCAGCCTACAAGCTTGTCAGCAGACAATCAGATTATCATTGAAGCCAACTCCCCTAGGTGCAATGCAGACAGACCCTGTAGCTATCCAAAGGGATCTGTAAGCACTACAAACACACACATTTCTCAGACTACTACTGCCTAACGTCAGCAGGTTTATTCTCCACAGAGTCCTGCTTCTCCAAGCAATCAGATAACGCACAACGTTTAAAGGCATTGCTCAAAGCAGTTATGTTATGGTGCAACTCAAGAAGTTAACTTGTCAGAAGCGGCTACAAAAAGATGGGGAAATCCCTGCTACACTGAAGCTTGTAAAAGCACAATGAGAATCCAAAACTCCCTACCTCTAACAGCCTGCTTGACTGCTGTCCCGAGACTACTGACGTCAGCTTCCGACTGTGGTATTAAGACTGAATAGTCCTTTCATCTGCTGCTGAATGGTAAGTTCTGAATATCAGAATTCCAAAATCTTCAGAGTAAGCTATACTACTGCTATGTTTCCTGTCACCGTTTTGACTAATTCCAGGTGCTTCCCTCCCTCCAGCTCCTACAGTAGGAAAGAGAAGTTACCAGAACATCACCTTTTAAGGTACGCTATTTAAAATAACATCTACGAAACAAAAGTTTTGTTGACTTTATATTGCTGCTTAGAAATACTGCAGCAACACCCACAAAGTTTACATCAAGTTATCATTACAAAGTAATTCAGGACAATAAAAACTTTTTTTAACTTCATTAAAACCAGTTTATGTGAAATTCCTGCCTGACAGAATACTTACAGATGGACGAGATACCACCAGATCTCCACTATCTCAGATTGAACACTTCCAACTCTGAATCAAACTGTCAGTCACAAAACCATCAACTGGAGAGTGATCTATTTTTTCATCTATCTTTAATTAGAAAGTCATCTACCAGTAATTCACTCGGATCATCCCAACCCTGTTTATATTTTAAGCTATTATAGGTGCCTCTCACAAAAGGTCTGGGTTTAACTGATATTTAGTTATTGTGTACCTATTGAATCCAATGCAAGTTAGGCCTAAATATTTTTTTAACCTGTTAAAATTAAATCCTTGGATTGGCTTAAAGAATGTTCAGTTCATGTTTGAATTGTTTCAACTGTTCCTATAGGAGATCAAGGTATACGCAAGAAAAGCCTTCTTTTACAAAAAATTTTCTGTAAACTCAATCCCAGGTTTAATGTATATTTTAGTTTTTCTACTGGTATAAACTATCTGAGTTTGGTCAAGATTTTCTACAGGGATAAAAAAGCAACAGAGCTCCACATGTACACCACAGTTATATAAGGCAATTTAAACCACGGCAGTGTTCCTGTAAGTCAGTATGTGTGCTAATATTACCATTCCATACTGACATACCTGCAGCCACACTAAACATCTATGAAGGTGTTACTGTACAGGGGGGAAAAAAAAACAAACCAAAACAAAACACAACTTGTGATAAAAAAGTTTGGTTTCTTTGTTCAAGAGTAAAAAGGGTTTGGGTTTTTTTAGTAATTGAGATTTCACACTGACAGAGAGGGTAAGATCTCAACTTGCTATAAAAACTAATATTAAATACCTCAGTATTCCAGTGCCTGTGGTAGTGAAAGTGACCTGTTTTTCCCAATCCAGTATACAAAAAAAAAATATCATGTGTCATTCTAAGGTCAGTTCAAGCTTTAGAATTACGACATTGTGCAATTTGTTAGGAATAACCCAGAGCTGTCAGCTTCTGATTTATAAACTTCACTTTTTACATAACGTTGAAGAGGCTTCAGCTTGAACAAATAGTAAATTATAAAGAATAAAGAGAAGCAGTTTAACCGAGTGGCAGCAGAAGAATATTTCTTGGAAGAAAATTAATTGTCATTCTTCACATCAATTACAAGTTGGAGGGTACAGTTCCATGGCCATTTAAAACAGTTTCAGTCATGCCTGCCACAGTCCCATCGCACCTTTGCACTGGTTCGACTGTGGCGAGTCAGTTCAGAGAGCTAAAGAGGACAATAAAGAACCTAGCAAAAAAGCAGCAATGAGCGTTCAGCCAGCTCACATCACTAGACTTGCTTGCCGCTGTGCCACACGAACACCAGTAACAGTGCAGGACAAGACGGAAGACTCGCACAGCCCAGACCACAGCAGATCCTGTTTTCAATCAGTTGAAGCTTTCATGTACCGGCACATTGCGGCTGCAGCCTGACACTACTGATCTCGTTCCCACCTTCATCCACTTAGGTCCCACAGGCAGGCCCACCCAGGCAAGCACCAGCACTGGTGCCCCAGAAGCAGCTAGCCTTTAGGCAACCCCAACCGTAACAAGATGCACCCTGGGGTTTGTGTTTCTCTAACACTTTTTGGAATCAAGTCAGTTGGTTAGCTACTGAACGAGCATGACCCGCTCATTTCTGCTGCTCCCAGTGCGGTCTGCACAAGTGTTATCTTCCTGTAACTACCAGAAGGTTAAGGAAGTGGGTAATGAACTACCTTCCTCCCTTCAGCATGTGGATCAGTGCTAGTTCTGGTAATAAAGAATGAAGAATGGGTAACACGTTGAAAGCATCAGTCAGGTTTGCAATGGACATTTAAAAAGATAAAGTCTGCTGGAGAGGCACTGTCTTACTTCTTACTTTTATGCTGTATTTGAAATAAAAAGGTGATATAGTATACCCATTCAAGATGCAGATAACCATAATTTCCACAAAAAAGACAATTCATCTCCTCCTGGCATCTCTTCCAGCTTTATCTTAAAACCAGTAATTACTACTGCCTTAACTATATCCCAACCACCTTTACGTGTGCATACAGAGCATTCACTAGTCAACGAACAAAACCGCCCTTTAAGCACCATACTTCAAGCCATCAAGATTTTATCTCTGCTTTGTCTTCTTGCCTGTGTTAGACTGTTAGACACAAACCACACTACTAAAAACTATGTTTCAAAAGTAAGCATGCTATAACTTGGTATGGCTGATGAGGTTACTGCCCCTGACGACCATTCTGCTTTGGGGTTAAAAGTAAACAGATATCCATTTTCAATTCGACTTCCACAAGATGCTGCCTTCGCAGACAGCGGCTGCGCGATGGGATACACAGCTGGGATGATCACCTTCCCAGCCATTCCAAGTCATCTTTCCCTGCAGGTGCTATGCGGTTAGTCGATCAAAAGTCAATTCAAACCAAATTAATACTGTGAATATTCAGGTTTGAATTCCAAGATCTGCCTTTGAATTTACAGTACTGAACTAAATAAATGTTTAAGAATGCAAAACCTACATTTTAAAATGCAAATGCATGAAAAGATTTTCACCTTTAATTGGTTTTGGTTTCAAGTGTAATTAACAAGTACAGGAAAAAAAGGGTTTTCATCTTTCTGAAGAATTCATTTAAAGTTCAGAAAAATCAGTGGAGTTGCAAGTAGGGAAGTTCATTTTCCTCCTTCAAACTTGTAAAACACAAGCTATAGATCTCATGCCAGCCTATCAAGTTTAAGAAAAAGGGAACAACTTCTCCAGCAGTTTTAGGCAGCTAAAGATGCATATAAGTACGAGGAGGATTTTGTAAAAGATCTTTAAGCAGGTTAGGCAGCTAACTCCCATTTTTGTTAATGGCAGATAAGCACCTAACCCGATTAGAGACTTCTAAATCCAAGCAGAACTTCTTCTGTACCTGTTACCTATGCACAAATGCGAGGTATCCACTACACGAGTGGTTTGAGAAATCAACTTTAAGCTGTCTTCCATGTCTTTTAATTGTTTTTATTCAAAAGCAAATCAACAATAAGTCTGCAATAACATTCTCCATGCCAGGGACAGCCTTCCATTACCATTTTCTACCATTCAAATAGCAGATTAATAAAAAAATCATTGCTCAAGTATGATGAAACAGTACTAAATTCAGGGTACGGTCTGACATTCAGCTGCACCACTCCTTAAACTGAATTTAAAAAAAATCCCACCCTTCCCCAGTTCGTGAATTCCCGTATTTGCATAGCTCACCGTGTTACATGACGTACACCCCGGAAGAGAAGCAAACACAACGGTTATTTCTCAACCCACTTGGTTCCTCAATTCAGTTCACAACCCAGCTGCACAAACAGCTACGCCAGCAGAACAGACCGACAGGAGTGGTGCTTTTAGCCGCTATGCCTCAGAACCACAGCAGCCCACAGCAGGATGCGACCGGCAGGCAGGCGGGGGCAGGTGCCTGCGGCAGGAAGCACACACACCTTGGTGGGGCACAAAAAACTTTCAATACCATACTGCTACTGTGAATTTCAGACAAATATGCATATCCCCTGGTGGTTCATAAACCACTGAGCCATTGGGCATCAATCTTTTATAGAAAAATATTAGTCATCCACCAAAAAAAAAAATCTAAATCAAACGAGCAAGAAATCCTGGTAGCTGGCTTACAAATTAAGTGATTTAGTCAGTTCACTCTCAGAGTAACTCTTCTGTGAGCTGAAGATGAAGCAGCTGCTAAATTTCACAAGTTGTTTACAAAGATGAACAAAACTAGTTCCAAGTTAAATGCTTTTCAACTCTTACTATTGCACTTCTCTCAAACAACAAAGCTTTCTTAACCAACTGCTGATGAAATTGTTTCATCAATTCTCCCTTTAAAAATCTCAGCACCACACCCATCACACACTGGGATTCTTTTCCTTATTTAAATGCTAATTGCTTCTCATGAGACATCAATTCAATCATTCTTTTGCACAGTTCATCATAAGACATTTTAACAATCCAGTCTCTTCACTGGGTTTTACATGATCTGGAGACTTGGGGACGTTTACTTATCTTTAAAATCCTAAAAGGCCCAATGAAGCTGGTGAAGAAGACACAAGAGAAGTGCAGGATCAGGCCCAAGACACCTGTCAGTTCTTCCTTTGTAAAAAGTAAAATGCGCCTGAACAGACCCAAGATACTTATTCCTCAACTTCCAGTTAGTGACTTGTTCATTCTGTACCAAAATGAAGGGAAGAGCCTGTATTTCATTATATCATCACCACCTTTTCTTGGTTATTCTTTGCTGGTTTTTAAGCACATAAGGATCGTGCAATGTAACTGTGAAGTAGTAGCAGACTGATAAAAACATTAAATATATATTTGTGAGGTCAGAACATGGCATAACAGGGATTTACATTAATAATTTTTGTTAACTGCACTCACAGGCACAAATTCTTCTCTAAACCACGTGAAGCACTTGTCTGAATATAGCCTACAAGGCACTAGAAACATCAAATACCAATCCCGTGATTTCTCATGCACGCAACTGTAACAACCGCACCTTCTTCCTAAACTAATTGTTAACACTTTGGTTAAAATGTTCTTTTACAAACAACCATTAGGGATTAAAATTGGGGATACCTGAAAAAGATTTTAAAAGTTTAAATCTGAAAAGCAAACGGATGCCTACTTGCTTCAAAATTACTTATGTACTTATACTGTATAGTAATAGAAAATATAATAGACATACTAGGAAAAAAAAAAAAAAAAAATCCCAAACTGACAACCTACCAAAGGGACAAAGACAGTTTAAAGCTTCTGTAAGGTGATCAATCCTAAGTGCCTTCCAGAAACATGAACATGAAAACCAGACAAGTTAAAAGACACATTATTTTAATGAAATACAACTTTTCTCTATATTCTGTGCTTTCTACAAAAACACACCAATCAAACTAAATAAAACAGATTATTAAAACCTTATTGCCACAATAAGTATACTCGTGCCAATACCTTCCCCCCGCTTTGGCCTATTCTTGGCAAGTTTTAGAATTTTACAGTTTGAGAAGTTTTAAGTGTGTGGCAAACCTACAAGAAACCTACCAGGCTCTACTATTTAGAGTGCAAATGCTGCAACTGAAAAAGAAGTAGTTAACGGGATTTTTACTGCAGGAAACATAACCGAATCCAGTAAAATACAGAGATCTGGAACATTAACCCTTGATGCATTTCTGACAGAGCTGCTCAGTCACTTTTCATCAAAACCCACAAGTCTGACAGCACACAGAAAAAGCCAATCAAGTAACTAACTTTGTGAAGTTTCACAAGCTGTCTGAAGTAAAGATTTTACAAGATAATTTGATACATTTGTCAAAAATGAAGTCGTCTGTTGAAAAAGAACAAGTTACCAAAGAAGCTGGCTGAGGATTTTAATTGATACTGTTCAATCTTTTTCCTCTCCTTTAGTTAATTTGGAGAAATACGGCTATAGAAATTTCAGTCAAGTGCACGTATCAATGACAAGCCATCCCTGCCTCTTGACTGCTGCGATAATGACAATATCGGCTGTGCTAGGAGACATATGACTACGTCCTATGTTTCAACACGATCAGCACTGACATAGACTGTCTTTTACCACCACCATTTGTTCTCCTTCAAGTGGTTTCACACAGTCAACAGGAAAAATCACTATCGGAGCTAATCCCACGACAAAAATAGCTGCCCCAGGTGGCACTAAAATGAGAACGGCTAAGGGTCTTAGCACTGACAAGTCACCATGGAGGAGTACTCCTCTGAAAGGTGTCTGATGGGTAGGCAGGAAAGTGAAGACTCAAATCCTGCATTTTTCTCCCCCATACGCAGTGTAACTTATTAATGCAGACAATTGCATATATTTGTCAGCACAGAATACAAAACCACTTTATTCGCCTCTCATTTTTCATCAAAGCCTTTCTGAGCAAGCAGTACTTTTATACTGATCTCCTCAGCAGCAGCTTCATTACCTAGAAGTATTTAAAAAAATTTAGAAGGACCTTACAGGCAATAATAATAATAAAATTTTTGACCACCAGTGACATTGTGTTCATTAGGAACAATCTCTAGGGAGACTAGCAAGCTCTAGCTACCATGAGATAAGGCATCGGAGGGCTAGCTAGCACGCCCAGTTATCTAATGCACGACCTTCAAAACAAGTACCTTCAGCAGCATTACCTTGCT
>NW_009622826.1:53484-55186 GCF_000690535.1 Cariama cristata
CCCATTTTCCTCCATTTTCCTCATCTATTTATAGTACATGGGGAAAAGAAACAAGTAAAAATCCAAGCAAAACCAGTTTACAGATGACAAAATTACTTAAATTCTAATTTTTGATCACTTTATGTAGTGTCTGTAGCTTCCTTACAGCCGTACAACAGTATTGCACATCAGCTCAGGTAGAAAGTCACACGTTTAAAACAAGCAGCAAAAATGAGGGTTTCCTTTAAGCCAAAAGATTTCGATTCTAACTGACGGCACTACATTTTTAAGTATACCACAAACATTCTGTACTTTAAAAAACAATACTGTAGTGGAGGTGAATGGAAGAGTCTGTTCTCTTTTCAAGTTGTTCACGGCTCCAGATAAACATCAGAAATTACATCTGCTGAACGAGAAAAGCTGATTCTCTGTTTCGTTTCCTCTGCGTGTTTGGTAATAATTCGGGAGCCAATTCAACTCTTCGGGTGGTTTCAACAGGCATTAGGCTGGGTCAGTAAGGTGACAAGGCAGCCGCTGCCAGCAGCCAGTTCCTCTGCTCCTCATCTCCCCAAAGCACCAAGTGTACCACTCACCCCACTGTCATCTGCTCGCCCCACCCGCGCACACACCCCTCCGCGACAGTATGAAAATCTGACGCAAAAGTGGAACTGCGAGAAGAGCACGAAACCGTTTTAAGCAACTTTAAAAGAGAACTAAATTCAAGACTGTCTCTCTTTAAGCCAGAGGAGGAATAATTAACCAGAAGTTTCCTCAAAAGAGAACACTATAATCATGTTTCCTCAATAACTTTCAGATTGTATGTTTAGTATGTAATTTTATGCATACATCCAGATTCCACATCCAGATTAAACTCTTCCGTGCCCAAACCCACCTTCTGCGTCCAAAACAATTAAAAAAAAACAAACGGAAAAAAAAGAACCAAACCAAGTAAACTCTTAATTTGCATAGTTAAAACTGAACATTAGTGTTTAATAATCAACTCCAACAGCACTGAGCAGTTTGGGAAGTCGGACAAAAGGGTTACTCAAGCAACTTTCACCATAAATTTCTGCAGGATGACTAATGAATTATGAGCTGTAGTTTGGCCACAATCACAGCGAGTAACCTGAAGTCCCCTCCTGATCGGGTACGGTATGTCTCAGGAAGTTTAAAGGACTGAAAAAGCATCATCTCGTGAAGAAGCACATATATTCAGGCTAACTCTGGCAAAAATACCATTCTCCCCCTTTCAGGTTCACCAAAACCCATACTTTAGAGCTGCCACCTCAGTAGTATACTGTAACAGCAAAATCCTAACGCTGCGCAGATATTAATAATTAACCTACTCGGTTACAGCCTGCTAATTAGCTGACCCCACGAGCTGTGCGAGTCTCCCAGCTCCGCCATCACCCCCGAAGAAAACCCGACGGGCGCTACCGTGCCCACCGCCTCCTCCCCTCTTGTTTCTCTCCTCCAGCCCAGGCGAGGACTGCAGCAGCACCCAGCACTGCAGCAGCCCTACGCCTCAGGTTTTCTCTGGAAAAAGCTCATGGTTTTAGCATCAACTCCTCCTCCCCACGTTACCAAAACAAAACAAACAAAAAAAGTGACAACAAACATACGGTCATTTAAGCCCGCTGAGCTGGCCTAAGTTTCATCCATGCCAACAGACGGTGTCTCTGCCTTCCCCTCACCGAGTTTGTTCCAACATGTGCCGGCTGCC
>NW_009622826.1:55245-55462 GCF_000690535.1 Cariama cristata
CATTGCACCCCCCCCCGGGGGGGGGGGGGGGGGTGGTGTTAAAAAAAAAAATAAAAAGCCCCCAAAATCCCAATATCTACGTCTCCGATCGTTCGCCCCCCACCGTCAGCTTGTAGCTGTCAGTACACAAATAAGCTAAGGGCTACGAGGAAGAGAAACCTCACGATCTGGAAAACAAGGGGAGGTAAAAATTAAGTTAAAAAAATTGCGTTTTTTT